>NC_056613.1:25199968-25492468 GCF_018340385.1 Cyprinus carpio
CTGAGGTGTTTTTTCCTGCTGAGCTCCACATTCTCACTCTATTATACTATATGAGCCATAAAAACTCATTTGGTGGAACACTAGAGTATGTTTTTGCATAAGGTTTACTCTCTTTGTTTAAAAGTTTTCTCTAATAATTAATAAGACAGCACTGTTCAGCTGAGACAGCTACAGTAACTAATGAAGTGCTCCAATGTTTAGGCACAGTCAAAATAAAAGTCCCACTTCTAACACATCAGCCAAACAGAAAAACTTATCAGCCGATGCCAAGAATTAAAAAATGCCATGTTCCCGTCCATGAAGAGCATTTCAAATGAGTTAGATTTCATTTTGGTCAAGACGTTGTCTTAGAAGAAAGCTGCCTGTGTGAAGGTCTGGAAATATGCTGCCTTGGACTGATGGAGGTAGGGTGAAGCACACAAGATGAGTTTGGTCTGAGGGAGGTTGAGAGGATGAGTGCAATACCCAGATGGTGAGGGACATTCATGGCATCCTCCAGGAGCTGAGGGCCCTCACAGCAGCCATGAGGCACGAGGAGAGCCGGAGACACTGGGGGACAATCAGACCCTACACAACAACACAGTGATGGATGGAAGGGTGGTGGAATCACATCTTACACAAACAGGGAAATCAAACACACTTAAAGACACGTGAGACACAACAGCTGATCCTGATATAATCATTAAATAATCAATAGCAGATGCTAAGATGATTTAAAGCAGTGCTTCTCCACCTTATTCAAAGGCCCGACACTTCTCTGGAAATAAAGTTCAGGATTACAGGCTTTTTGAATGTACTTCAAGGCTTCCCCATTCAATTTACACGACTTACTGATTTACTAAATAAAGGGGCAGTCACATTAAACTTCAATCACGCAATATATATTTGGACGCCGCAATGGTTGTGATATCATGTCACACTCTGCAGTCCCTTTTTTAATCATAAATTCAACATATAAAGAATAATAAAATGTAAGAATGTTTTTTTTATTACAGCATTTTAATGGGGGGGTGACCTTTGCATGAACTTGTTTACTGTCTCCCACATTCACATATAATATGAATGTAAAGATTTTTTCAACACAAATATTTTTTAAACACAATTTCAATCCAATGAATGAATAGTCATTAAAAAAAATGTGGATAAGCTTTTAAAATTGTACTAATTTACATGACTTAATTATTTAATTAGTGCTTCTTATATACCCAGGTTTTCCAAGGCATTGGGGACCCTGGTCCTTCAAAATAAATAAATAAATAAAAAATAAAATATAATAAATAAAAAAAGTTACTGAGAAAAATAAAATAAGAACTATCTAGATTTTTTTTTAAAGTTATTTTAATGATACCCCTTCCCTTCTTTTTTTTTTTTTATTTTTTATTTTAGTATCTTGATTGCCCTTGAACATTAGTTGGCTTTGGGCTCCTGGTTGAGAACCACTGATTTTAAGGGATGTTCTGGGTTAAATAAACCATTATACTCACAGCACCGGTGGTAACCTAGTCTATGGTTAATAAACTGTTAACAAATACTGTTTTATTTATTTTTAAAATATTTTTATGTGCCTATATGACATGTATACAAGGCATTTTTTCTAGAATTAATCCCATACTAACATGTATAATCTTTAAGTGTATAATGTTTAAGTTTCAATAAAGTGTGATGAATTGTCTATCTGTAATGTTTATTCTGGTGCTGTACAATCACCTTACAGACTTCTAGTGCAAGTGTGTTGCATTTTTTCAAACTGGCAATCAATGACAGAATCCCACAGATGCTGCTGTATTTAGCCTGGACTATTCCTTTCATCGTATGGCGTTCTGCTATCACCTTCATTATAAATACTGAGACCAAAGTAGTGGGGAAGAACAAGAAGAACATCAAGAACAAGGCAACTTTCACAGAGTGGTGTGGGTCGACACAGACGGGACACATGGGTGCTGGGCAGGATCAAGGTTCAGAGGGGATGATCTGCGCTGAGTTCTGGTACCTGCCAGTGCTTCTGTGTGGCTCAGCAGGAGGCTCTTCTGGCTCACGGTGTCCACAGTAACACTCATGCTCATGCTCGTGTCATGTGTAGAGGGAGAGTCCGGCTCCTCCTCGCCCGCACGCCACGCCAGCAGACCCACCTCAGCATCGTTCAGATAACCATTAGACGTCTCACTGCTCACACTCTCACCTGACAGAAGAGAGGTTACATTGACAGAATCACTGGTTATCACACAGCTCTCTGAAATGCAGATCTCTGTGTTCTGCTATTTCCTGATAATGTATAATCGTATAGACCCTTCATATGGCTATCTGAAGATGGTGCTTCTTTTATGTCTCTCATAACACACCACACACTCACCCTCTTTGTTTCATACAGACGCATCTGGTGACAACTTGATTATTGGAAGCTCTGTGTTTAGTGAGCTAATAAAATCTTTGAACTATGTTAGTTTTCAGTTAAGTCCAATTATTTACTTACATGACAAGTAGCCATGTAAAAGGCAGCATAATGTACATCCATACAGGCACACACACACACACATATTTACACTATGTTAGTTTTAAGTTAAGTCACACACACAAATAGATGGTTGATAAATTTATTATTATTATTTGTTGTGTTTTTTTTTTTTTTGCTTTGTTTTTTTGATTATTTTTTATATTACAATTTCTATTGATATTTTCAAAATACTGTTTACTAATACATTATGTATATCAAACCAATTTACTATTCTTTCTTTTAATTTAAGATATTTTTTTCTATTAAAATCAAGTATGAACCAAAACAAAACAAACAAAACCTAATTTTTACATTATTATTATTATAAGTAGTAGTAGTAGTTGTAGTAGTACTATTATGGTATACAACAAAGTAAAAAAGAATGCAAGAAAAGCAGAAAGATAGATTTTTTCTCTTTTAACAAGAAGAACAGAAAGATGCTAGGAGTGATCTCTGAACACAGCTCACTTTTCTCCCGTGGTTTAATCTTCAGAAATGCTGGGGCTCCGTCTGCTGGATAATCCAGATCTGCTGGACTGCTGCTCCGCCGGATCAGAATCTGAGAATATCCACAAAACTTCAATAAATTTAGCACGTGAAGAATCATTACATAAATCAATGGCAATGCAATGTTACTGACCGTGGGAGCGTCGCTCTCTCTCTTCCCTGTAGAGCTGCTCTCTGACACAGACTCATCTCTCTTCTGACCTGCATTTCACACCAGCAGCCCACATATCAGAAATCATACTGCCTGTCTGTGCTTTTCAAGCAACTTCCTACAGCAGACTAATTCTTAGTTTAAGTTACATTGGCTAATATGACAACTGTGCAAACAATCCAATGCATTTATTTTGTTTAATGGCATCTTTTTGCTAAGTGCTATGAATAAACATCAGTATCACTAATAGCAATACAGATGTGGCCCTCCATTTGGGGACACTTCATTTACAGCGATATTGTTGACTTGATTGCAAATTATTGCACAGATACTATTTAAACTGAACTGAGCTGCATGATGACATCACTGAACTCAATGATGAACTGCCTTTAACTGTCATTTTGCATTATTGACACTGTTTTCCTAATTAATGTTGTTCAGTTGCTTTGACGCAATCTTTTTTGTTTAAAGCGCTATATAAATAAAGGTGACTTGACTTGACTTGACTCCACAGTCTAATCTGTCCCTTCCTGTTTCATAATGAATGGAAATATTTTTACACTTCTCAATACATGGTGCTTTGCGCCACTGTTTTGGCAAAACATCACAATATGGCTCAGTGCCATTTGCAAAAGGCTGAGATTTATTTAAATCAGCATACAGTCTATCTGCATTTCAAAGCAAAGCACAGCACTGTTCACACATTTTGAGAAACAGCAGTTCTCCACAAAAACAACAGCTCTTTATACACTTGTTGTAAAAATAATGCAGCAAATACAACATGCCGTTTCTTTTTTTTTTTAGTAAAGCAATCGCAGTTATTTCAGACTGTTAAAAATCACTCCTCTGAAATTCTGCTGGCACTGTTTTTTGTTTTTCTAAAAACTACTGAAGAAGTGACGAGATTCATGTGATCCTACATCGCTTTAAGCACATACTGTATCGTATGTGCCCTCCAGTCATCGTCTATTACTGAGTGTAATGTGTGTGATTGTGCGGGTACCTGGGAAGGTGTCGGTGATCTGCTGTGTGATGTCAGAGGTGCTACTGCTGCGGGGCAGAGGACTGTCTCCATCCCCCATCTCACATTCAGACAGCTGACACTCCTCCACGTCTAGTGGACAAACACACACACACACACCGTCACCGATGCTTCACCTAACTCACAAGAACAACTTCCTATTCATGGGCCCCTTTCATATTAACAGGGCAAGCATGCATGCTGAAAATCTGATTATAAACTATGCTTTAATAATTAAGTGGAAGTTTGCCACAAGCAGTTCTGAGGGCACTAATGGAAAACACCTTATATAGATATATAGAATCGAGTAAAAGAAGTAATATAGTGCGCTTAAACAGTTCTTGCGGCTTTCCATCTGGTTCGTGAGGGTTTCAATCTCACTGACTGTCTACAAAGTTTGCATGCTTCTGCAAAGTTACAAGCAGATGCTCCACATGCATCTAGAGATACTCTTTAATTCAGTTCTTGGGGCATGAATGAGGTGAGCGAGTGTTTCCATTAGTGCTCTCTGCACTTCCTCTGGCGGTCTGGAATGAAAGGAAATAGAAGTATCCTTGTAAAAAAACAAAGCATTTATACACTGGATTATCTGCCTTTTCCTAGCTGTGCTAAATCTTAAATGAAAGCAGATGATGGCGAGATAGAAAACAGGAAAAGAAAGTTCTGTGCCAGAGACAGGAAACAGGAAGTTACCTGAGAGTCTGTGAGAGATACCAGGTAAGAAATAGCTGACAGTGTGGAGCAGCATGGGCACACTCTTAGTGGCCGGCAAAGCCTCACAAAGATGCACACAGTTGCTGATAGACTGACTTCGCTTAGCTGCCCACAGAAGCAGGAGAGAGAGAGAAAGAGACAGACAGACAGAGACAGAGAGAGAGAGAGAGAGAGAGAGAGACAGTGAGAGAGAGAGAGAGCGAGAGAGAGAGAGATGGGGAAAAGGATCAGTTGCATTCTACAGCTGTGGTAATATCAAGACAATTCATTAAAGGGGAAGCGTGTCATTTCTGTGCCAGCAAACCCAACCAATATTTAGGCTTCAGAATTCATAAAGTTGTGTTCATTTGTAAAGATTATTCTGATGAACAAAACCTTTTGTTGGTCACAGAACTTATTTTCTGCAATAATACAAAAGCCAATGGAAAATCCTATTGGTTTTTGTGAAAGGAACCAGGGTGATGCTGGCTTATGGGTCAGCCTGCAAAAATACACCAACACTGCTCAGACTGAGGGTTTGTTTGAAAGCAACTATTAATAAGCTTACTTCGAAATGTATCATTTGCATTTTGAACTGGAATAGGAGACAGTATTTTAAAATCCTCAAAAATGACACACTGCAGCTTTAAATGAACAACCCTGCAGTAACAAAACAGAGGTTGTCATCGAGTGTTTTTATTTTTTGTCTATTGATGTTTTGTAAATGCCAATAATACTTTGAAACTGAAATCAAGTGGGATTTAAGCAAAACAATGATGGAAAATACAATTATGCCTACAGTCGCGTTTCTCAGACTCACAAACATAAATAGGTCCAAAGCAAATGCATACGAGAACCAAATGAGAGTAAAAATGGCTAGGGTGCCGACAACATTAATTGAGAATGACAATTTGACACGTGGATTAAAAAAAAATAAAATAGGATGAATCTTCTACACGAGTGACCAATAAAAACACACAGACTAAAATGCAGATTCTGTTTCACGACTTCATGAAGTCATCACATCAAAGTGAACGCTGGAAGTGTTTGTTCTGTAAAGAGTTTTTTTTTTTTTTTTTTTTTTTTTTTTTTTTTTTTTAACTGATTGTTATTTTTTTTTTTAAATGAAATAAGCTGAAGTCAAACAGAGGACACACTTTGAGGATTTCTACCCGCGCTCTCGTTCGGCTCATGGCGTCCTTTGATACTCAGTCCCAGAGAAGGAAATATGAAGCACATTACTTCAGGCTTGCTCTGCCAGCTCTGATAAGACAAAATATTAGCATTGTGTTTTTTGGCCACTCCATGTCACGTCTGCAGAAGAGACGCGAAAGCAGAGGGCTCTATTATTCCCTTTACGGCCCGCTTTAATTACTACGGTCCCTTTTCTTTCTAGATTACATCGCTTTCGCCGAGTTACCTATTTATGCATATTAATGAGCATTAATTACGCTCTTAATGAAACTATCAAAAACAGGCAGGCAGTTTGATGAGGCGGCTCTCCTAACGAGGAGGGGGGACGCTGGGCTGTTTGAAGATCAATGTAGGAGAAATCCAATTAGGCAAAAGAAAAGGGGCATCGTTTCATGTGCGCACACACAATCGAGGATGTTCCTGGGGGCGGCGTGTGCGAGAGGCATCCTTCAGTCTCAAACGCATCTGCTCCAAACTCAAGCAGCTCTCCACCACAACGAGATACAATCATCTCCAAACCATTAAAGATTAAAAGGAAAATATTTCTGTGCACATGTGTGTAAGAAGACAGCAACAGAAGAATTTCTGTCTCCACAAACTCTCTGTCTCCAAAAAATGGAATTGTGGAATGCAGTCATAAAAATGGAATTCACAGCACAATGCAAAATGTCTTGGAATTTGTCAAGTTTTGCTTGAATAAATCAAAAGTTGTGACATTGTGACAAACTAACGGCTGTGAAAATAAAAAAAAAATTTCCTCCATGTTTTAATTTTAACTCTTAAGTTCTGTTGTGTAGCACTTCGCAAGACCAAAATACAATTATTCAGTTGTTGAAGTTTAATGAATTTACTTGATTAGACATGCCTTTTGATTATTAAAATGTAATTTAACCATTAAAACATATTTTCAGAAAAACTGAAATGTGAAAAAATTTAAATAAAATTGAATTTGGGAAAAAAAAAAACATCTTCGGTCAAATATGTTTAGAATTAAGTGAATAAAACAAAGCAAGCTGTAAGCAAGTCACTCTGCAGACATCTGAGACAGACTGTGTTCATCTGGAGAGTTCATGAGTGCTGCAGATGAACTCTGACCTGAAGCTTTCTCCCTGACGTTGTTGCGAGCTTTCTCCACAGCGGGAGCTCCGGTGGTGGTGGCACTGCGGATCCTCATGGGCTCCTGAGCGCCCACCTGGTCTCCAGAGCTCCTCCAGCTCAAGGAGAACAACCGCGCTGCATCTGTAGACTTCTGGGAGTCCTGCGTCACTCCTGAAACACACACCATCACTACTGTAACTGTCTCTGATTCAAACCCCAGACATACAGGGGCGTTACTTTACACAATCCATTCACAATCCATTCTCTTCTTTCATAATTGATTTAGCGGATGAAAATGAGCTTGATTACCCAAAAGAAAGTGACAGTGTATTGTTTACGGTCAATAAACTTGGGATTAATTAATAAAAGTAGCGATTTCACCATGAAAGCATGTGAGTAAAGTCTGCTGTGTTTGACACAGTCACTGTATGACTTTCAGTACTGTGTAAAAGAAAAGAAAAGAAAAGAAATGGATAATCTATCGCTACTGTGTCAGGGGTTTAATTTAAGGGTTTTTTTTTTATCTTAAGTACACTACACTACTCATGTTTTTTTTTTACTAAGGACATGAAAATGTGATAGCCTTTATATAAACACTTAAGAATGTACAGTATAACCTATTAAATGCATATGTTTACATTTTATATTTGTGAGTAAAACAATGCATTTGCTTGTTTTTAAGCATGTTATTTACACACACACACCCACCCCTGCCCCGCTGCTTCTTTTCCTTCTGCTCTGAGAGTTTGTCCAGCGGTAGGTTGTGGAGGTCCAGGCCGTAGACGTGACGGGCCAGTACTGCGGTGAGAGAGTCCATGATGCTGGCCCACTCGAACACCAGCTCCTCCCAGTGGCTGAGAGAGGACAGCACAGCCAGCAGCTCGTCCCACAGCTCACGAGAGATAAACACGGTCAGATTGGCCCGCACCCATGCCACGAAGATCGTCTGCAAATGACAGCCGCGCACAATTCACACAGCCATATTAACTACATCACCATAACGCAAGCATTAGAAAGTATTACAGCAGGTAAAACATTCGACTGCCATTAGAGTTTGATCCAAGACCTTACACAAAGAGAGAAATTAAAGAATGTTTTTGCATCAAAAGTCATTCTTCAAATTAATTTTGCCATAGTAAAACCAGTTATTCCGTTACAGCACAATACATGAATTGTATTATATAGAAACATTTGTGATGGTTCTTGTGTACACAAGAGCAGTACAGTACATAACCAGTGTGTTTGCTACTGCCCTTCCATGATCCAATTCAACCATACTAAGCAAAAATCACACATGATCATTTTTGTTATTGCTGAATAGTGTTGAACTTTCATCTCCTGCCTGCATCATATTCTTCATGAAATTAGTTTGAGCTGCGCCCTCTACTGTACAGACGTGAATTTACATTTCCTTCAGCCTGAGGCATATTCATTTCACTTATGTTCTGAAAAGGGCTTTTACATTTGTAAAACAAATTTTTATAAATGCATCACTGCTGAATGAATGTAATCATTTCAACTGTGGAAAGACATTAATAAAACAGATTGTAAACAAAACGTCATATAGCATTACATTTACCTCAGGCAAATCATTCAGTGTTCACAGCTTGTTCGGTCATAGAAGAGCATTTTTCTAAATATATGCATAATATTGTATATTCACTACACTTTACTTAACCTGTTATCGATGTCTTTAAGTATGACGTGTAAATGAACTGGAAGGAAAACATAACCTTTATAATAAGATTTATAAGTTAACGTAAACACTGCCTTATGCAATTTTCATGTTTCACTACAATGCCTAAAAATAAATTGCAATTGAATCGAATAGATCTTGTAGCTGAACTGTTAAATCTAACAGATGAATCTTATCTAATGTAATAAGATTCTGTTGTTAACTGTAATCTAATATTATATTTATGTGAAGTAATAAGGCTCTCTACTAAGTTTACAGCATAACTGAGAGATACATTTTAATTATAATTGGATTCATTTAGAGCGGTATGCAATAATCATAATTTTTTTGTACCGTTACACTCCTAACTAATATATAATAACACAGACTTTATATAAGATGTAGTTCTGCGATGTGGGCCAAGAGGCATTGGACTATAAGGAGCGGATGAAGAGGTTTTAATGTTCTGCCTCTGCTTGTGCACTGTGTAGATTGAAAATGGCTTTAAAGCATCTAATTATCAGAATACCTAGATCTGTTGCTTGTGAATAGTGTTTGTGTCAGCTGGTTGAAGGCACGGTACAATGTGTGCACATGATCAGGATGGTGCCGCCTCCGCCTCGTTTTGAGCCTGGAAAAAGCCTGTGGTGTGTGTGTGTGAAGCCTTGGGTTGTTTATTTGTACTCACTTTGAAGAGGATGCTGGCCAGGCTGTGGGCGAACGTGTCTTTCCTTTGGTTCTCCTGTGGTCTCTTCATCACTGCTTCTGTGATCCTCAGCAACACCTGCAGCAACTGCTCCCTAGAATAATATGATGCAAACAGTAAGCTGAATGTTTGTGAACAGCTGGTAAACCAGAGCAGAGCTCTATTGAGATTCAGTGTTCTTGTGTCTTGTGTGACTGACCAGGTCGGGCGGTTCATGTTTTGCTCCATAATAATGTGACGGTAGACGCTGAGCACAGCTCGGCACACCTCTAGCTGGTTCTCCAGCAGCTTGGGCACATCCTGACACGGCTCCAACAGGAACACGTTGGCAGAGTTTGTCAGGAACACCTGAGAACACATTTAACAATTCATTCTCAACTACACAGCAGGCAAAAGTTTGGTATAATTAATAAAACAATTGTAACCCTCCTGTTGGGTTGAAATCCAGGTACAAATTTTGTATTGGGGACCCATTCATTAACCTCGCAAGAAGTAAAAAAAAAAAGAAAAAAAGAAAAAGTGGAATGTAATAATTCTTAATTTTTTTTTTTTTTTGGGGGGGGGGGGTCAGTTTGACCCACATATTTCTTGTTCAAGCAGCACAACACAACTTTTTTTTGGTCATGACTACTTTTACTGACTGTACACAAATGTGCAAATAACTACAAGTACAAATATTATCTAACATTGTACTTAATTTAAGTAGTATTTATTACTATTTGTATTTTGCCTTTTTCTTATGACTTTTTCTCAAATCTTTGTGAGGGTAAACTGAGTTTCTCACATTTCTCACTTTTCAGAGCTGCAACAGTGTAATAATTGAAATCCAAAAAATCAAAAACAACCTCTTAAGGATTTTTTGACCGTGAAACTTAAAGTCCCCTGTAGTGAAAATCAAGTTTTTTATGTTGTTTATTTGTCTATGTGGTGTTTTTAATTTGCTTTTAGACAAACCAAGTGCCAATCCATTAATCAACAGCATTGCTTAGTATTTTCTTCTTTCTACGTCACAAAATTCAATAACCAATCACGTCAAGGGACAGATTGCTATCATTAGCATATCCCTCTCTCCATATTTACAAACGCGGTGCGTGTAAAGATTGTATGCAAAATATAGGATTACCAGCACAAAAGCAAAAATAAAATAGAGCAAAAAACCCATGAAGCTGTGGTCTAGCGTGAATTTAGAACCGCTAACTTGAATAATAGCGTGAATTAAGAATCACAAACTTGGCTGCATTTGAGTATTCAAGGCATTTTGAGTACACAACATCTTTAAGTAACTTTAACGGCTGTTACAGTATGCACTGTAGTGTCCGCTAGTTTTATCAGTCATTATCCATGGATCAGGAGACCGTGATCAGTTGGTGTGACTGAGTGGAGGCGGGACTGATTTGCATATTCATTGATCTGTGTATGGTAAATGAGGCAAGGGTGTAGAGCAGTGGTCACCAACCTTTTTAAGCCTAAGATCCCTGACCTCAGCTTTTATGAATGACAAGATCTACCTATTGAAGTATTGATAGAAAAAGACATCCCAGATTGTACTTCCAATTTGAGGCCTTTTATTTAGCATTTTAATTAATGATGCACCGATCATAGCAGATTCAGAATCAGATTTTATTTTCTTTTTTTAACTAGCCAATTGGCTGATTCTGATACTGATTTTTTTTTTAAAAGTAAAATGTATTTATTGGCTATTTGCTTTATTAAAAAAAAAAAAAAAAAAAAAAAAAAAAAAACTTAAACAAAATGATCTGTAACCATTTGAAATTAGAGGCAACCACTGCATTTTAATCACAATCCAAACAAAGATGCTAAACACATGCTTTACGAGCAGTTGGTTTTGATTTGATTTAGATTGTATAATTTCAGGATTTAAAACAAAAACAGACTTTAGGTTTTATTTATTTTTTGCTATATAAAACCATAGACTGTAAAAAAAAAAAACTGTTTCTGAAACAGAAACAGCAGGTCTGAATGAGGCGCAAATTCACTCTTTGACAGCAGGTGGCGCTTATGAACCAGCCAAGATATATCGTTTCCTTAGTTACCGCTGTAAACAAAGCAGAGCTGCACAGAAAATGCCATTGCCATCGAAACTTTTCTCAAGACAGTTCTCTTTGGTGATACATTAACATAACCCCATATCCCCAATTCAATATTTATATTTTCTTCCTATATTTTGACTATTGTGAACACAGTGGGCTACGTTCTCTGCCTGCTAACAGTATTTTCTCCTCTTTGTGCTCGTCTTCAGTGTCTCTGACCTCTGTTAACGACCTGTTGACAGACTCAGGCGTGATGTATTTTTCTTTATCACTGCCCCAGTAGATCCCGAAAATAACAGAAAATTACAGTACAAATGTAATACATTTTTGTTCTTATTTTACTGTTATCTACTGGGGCAGTGATAAAGATCATGATCGATGGCTTGGTGACCACTGGTGTAGTTACATTCAAGCTATTTTAAGGCATGAGAAAATTATTTTCACAAGAACAAAAAAACAAAAAAACACTTAAATGTGTCATTTTGATGATCAAAGATGAGTTTTAAGGGATAAAAATTTTGACTTTTTAAATAGATAAGAAATTTAGCTTTTCTGTTTTTCTTTCTTTCCTTATTTTTTAAAGTTTAAAAAAGCATCTATTTGAAATAATTTAAAAAATGTATCACTGTTAATGTCTTATAAGTTATACTTTTATTATTTATCAGTTTAATATGTCTATGCTGAATACAACTATTATTATTATTATATTTATTTTTTTACTTGCTCAAAACATTTGAATGGTATCAAGGTTTCCAAAAATATCTAAAGCAGCACAATCATTTTCAACATAGATAATAATAACAACAAATCATATTAGAATCAAAGCATATTAGAATGATTTCAAAAGGAGCTTAAATATATTCAAATATAAAAAAATCCTTTAAATTGTGATGATATTACTCTTTCATGTTAAGCTGAGATGCTGAGATGAGAGAGAGAGAGAGAGAGAGAGAGAGAGTGTGTGTGTGTGTGTGTGTGTGTGTGTGTGTGTGTGTGTGTGTGTGTGTGTGTGTGTGTGAACCAATTATCCCCACAAGGATAGTAAAACCTGAATTTTTATATTATTTTTCATAAGGTAAAAAAAAAATTAAAAAAAAAAAAAGTAATTGATGTTTATCTGAAAGTGTAACAAAGCAAACAGGTTTTCTGTAAACGGTAGATTTAGGGTTGGGTTGGGTAAGGGCAGTGGTTCTCAAACTGGGGTACACAGATGACAGAGGGGGGTACGCAAACAAAATTCTGAGTTTTGGCATTCATTTAATTCTACCCCAACTTGAATCAACATAAAAACCGAACATGTATTTCTGACAAGCAAAATGCCATTTCTAATGTAAAAACAGGAAAATGGGAGTGCTGTATACGGTCAAAAACATGATATCCAATCAGCTTACCTCATCTTTTACCGTCAATACTGATGGCATGCACAGGATGCCTGCTGAATATGCTGCTTTTCACGCTGCTATTCAATGTAACTTTAAAGCAGATCTTCACTTAATAGCATGAAGAGCAAATATTGACATGAACTAAGATCAATTTAAACTCTCTTCGATACAGACACAGCATGTTATTGTTTTCATGTTTAAGATACGAGCAAAAATGCTCATTTCTCTGAATATACAAACGATGGCAAATATGCCATTAATTTTTACAACAGTCCAACAAAAAAAGGTAATATTAAGTGAACATTTAACATTTCCACCACATATTGGCGGTTTTATTTTTAAATCTACAAGTATCACTTCAATTTGCCATCTATTATTGCTTTATTTATTATATTAATAATACACTTAATGGAATGTTAATGATATGACAAAAGATGACATACAATTAATAAGGACAGAAAATATTTGCCTCTATAAAGGTAAAAAATGCACCTGTAAATCAATGGAGGCAAATATTGTCCTTTAATAGAAAAGGTGTGACTGTGGTCTAAGTGGAAGAGATGGGGTACACAAAACAATGTTAAATGCCCCAGGGGGTACGTCACTGTAAAATGTTTGAGAACCACTGGGTTAGAGGATAGAAAATATCATTTGGTCAGTATAAAAGTAATAGACGTCTATGGAAAGTCCTGAAAATTCACAGAAACAAATGTGTATGTGTGTGTGTGTGAGAGAGCACCTGCAGGGTGGGCTGGATGCCAGCCTTCACGTTCTGGTTCTGTTCTTCAGTCAGACAGCCTCTGCTGATGGCACTGCTGAAGGAGTAAGTGCGCCCCCAGCTGGACGATCGTTTGTGTCCATGAGTCTCCAAGACCTGACGGGTTGATACAGAGCAGGTGAGTGGAAATAACTTCATGAATCAGCATCAGCAGCATTTTGTGCATGAGTGTACCTGCACGTGTGCAGTGTCCGTCTCAGAGATGAGGTGCTCTTCCTCTCCATCCTCCTCTTGGCTTGTTGTCTCAGGCTCAGCCATGAAATTAGGTTTTTCCTGCAGAATCCACTTCCTGTAGACTTTGATCACCTTGCGAGTGGCTGAAGCTTCACAGGCCGGCAGAAGGAAAGCCTAAGCAATGATAAAGAATAAATTATACACACTCACACAGTTTTCACACAAGTGTCATCTTCTATAACAGGGACCTTTGAACCGTTTGATACCAAGGGTCCTCTTATAACATATTGTAAAATGTAAAACAACAGTTATACATATTGTTTTCAAAAACAATTTGTATTGCTCTGAATTTTTCACTTGGCTTAATGCAGGGGTTAAAGCAAAAAAATAAAAATAAATAAATAAATATATAAATAAATAAAAAAAATAAAAAAATATATATATACAGGTCCTTCTCAAAAAATTAGCATATTGTGAAAAAGTTCATTATTTTCCATAATGTAATGATAAAAATTAAACTTTCATAAATTTTAGATTCATTGCACACCAACTTAATTATTTCAGGTCTTTTATTGTTTTAATACTGATGATTTTGGCATACAGCTCATGAAAACCCAAAATTCCTATCTCAAAAAATTAGCATATTTCATCCGACCAATAAAAGAAAAGTGTTTTTAATACAAAAAAAGTCAACCTTCAAATAATTATGTTCAGTTATGCACTCAATACTTGGTCGGGAATCCTTTTGCAGAAATGACTGCTTCAATGCGGCGTGGCATGGAGGCAATCAGCCTGTGGCACTGCTGAGGTGTTATGGAGGCCCAGGATGCTTCGATAGCGGCCTTAAGCTCATCCAGAGTGTTGGGTCTTGCGTCTCTCAACTTTCTCTTCACAATATCCCACAGATTCTCTATGGGGTTCAGGTCAGGAGAGTTGGCAGGCCAATTGAGCACAGTAATACCATGGTCAGTAAACCATTTACCAGTGGTTTTGGCACTGTGAGCAGGTGCCAGGTCGTGCTGAAAAAAAAAAATCTTCATCATCCATAAAGCTTTTCAGCAGATGGAAGCATGAAGTGCTCCAAAATCTCCTGATAGCTAGCTGCATTGACCCTGCCCTTGACAAAACACAGTGGACCAACACCAGCAGCTGACATGGCACCCCAGACCATCACTGACTGTGGGTACTTGACACTGGACTTCAGGCATTTTGGCATTTCCTTCTCCCCAGTCTTCCTCCAGACTCTGGCACCTTGATTTCCGAATGACATGCAAAATTTGCTTTCATCCGAAAAAAGTACTTTGGACCACTGAGCAACAGTCCAGTGCTGCTTCTCTGTAGCCCAGGTCAGGCGCTTCTGCCGCTGTTTCTGGTTCAAAAGCACACGCCTGTGCACGGTGGCTCTGGATGTTTCTACTCCAGACTCAGTCCACTGCTTCTGCAGGTCCCCCAAGGTCTGGAATCGGTCCTTCTCCACAATCTTCCTCAGGGTCCGGTCACCTCTTCTCGTTGTGCAGGGTTTTTTGCCACACTTTTTCCTTCCCACAGACTTCCCACTTAGGTGTCTTGATACAGCACTCTGGGAACAGCCTATTTGTTCAGAAATTTCTTTCTGTGTCTTACCCTCTCGCTTGAGGGTGTCAATGATGGCCTTCTGGACAGCAGTCAGGTCGGCAGTCTTACCCATGATTGCGGTTTTGAGTAATGAACCAGGCTGGGAGTTTTTAAAAGCCTCAGGAATCTTTTGCAGGTGTTTAGAGTTAATTAGTTGATTCAGATGATTAGGTTAATAGCTCGTTTAGAGAACCTTTTCATGATATGCTAATTTTTTGAGATAGGAATTTTGGGTTTTCATGAGCTGTATGCCAAAATCATCAGTATTAAAACAATAAAAGACCTGAAATATTTCAGTTGGTGTGCAATGAATCTAAAATATATGAAAGTTTAATTTTTATCATTACATTATGGAAAATAATGAACTTTTTCACAATATGCTAATTTTTTGAGAAGGACCTGTATATATCTTTTGACTGAAAATATTTTCTCAGCCAAACCCCATTCCACATCAATAGCTGTCACACACCCAGTTTAAGAGCAGTTTGTCTTGAAATTAGAAGCACTTGTCCTCCTAATTTAAAACATTTAGGAGAACCTTCTAATCAATAAAAAATTCTGATCAAAAATAGGAGCCTAATTAGCCTAATCTAAATAAACAAATAAATCTTCTGATGTAAGCAGTTTAACATGATGGACAGATTCTGGCCACAGGGTGGCAGCAAAAGACAGAACAGCTGAACAAAAGATATAATATATGCATGATTCAGGACTTTTAATTATAAACAAGCATGAAATACACAAGGACTCTTATTTTGAAATCATCTATGCTTTACTATTTCCAGCTGCTCATTCAAACAGATGAGGGAGATAAAATGATATGCACTCTTAGGACAGTCTACAACACTCATAATTTATCAATAGTTGATAAAAATAATCTACTGGCAAAAAGGCGTGGTTTTCATTGAGTGTGAACTGCTCCGACACCATGAGCCTGTAGAAAGCACAACAGCACTGTATGTTGACTTTGAATGTGCAGAGCTCATATTTATTTGATTAAATCATTGTGATTTCTGCTTTTCCACCCACAAGCTTAAGGTTAACCTCTTAAAACATTTGTTATACCATATTTAGGATATATGCATCTTTAGATGATTTTATAGAATTTCAATTAAATTTAAACAAATTATATATACTTGTATGACAGTGGACACCAAAAATACCAATTTTGTCCGAGCTCTGGACGAGTGTCCAAATATTTTTAGGGTCACTATATCTCTAACCAAGTAGAATGTGCCTAAAATCATGTGAACATGAGACATGACATAGTGACATAATGTAAGCAACAGAAGCACTCTGTCTCTGACCTGATGGAAGACCTCATTGACGAAATTGACGTTGTCTCGTGTGGAGAGCAGGATGGACTGCACCATGTCGTAGACGGCGCGATGCTCCTCCTCGATGCTACACAGACTGGAGTTACTGCCCCTGCGGTCTGACAGCGTGCTGCTGTTCGAGTGATTCTTCTCCTGCTCCACAGGACCATTGGGCTCAGAGTCTGCGCTCTTCTCCTGACTGATCCCACCCGCAGTCACAGTCTGAACACAAACACGGGGAGAAGAAAGAGCATACATACACTTTATAGTACTAAGATTTAATACCAATTTCTAAGACTTAGAATAAAATAAAATGTATAAGAAAATAATTTTAAAAAAGTAATGGAAAAGTGTCTACACTCCTTGGGAAAACACAAACTTAAATGAAAATAAATAAAAAGTACATACATACATAAACAATTTTGGTTCTGAGGGTATTGTTGTAATGCAACATGTTAAATAATCCAATACATGAGGAGAGAAAGCCGCTCAATTATGAGATGGCAGAGAACCTGCCACTTTTCCTTCAGAAAAATATATTTTGCCAACCGTTTTGTATTCATATGCACCTGACATAGAGGACAATTTGCTTCTATTAGCCAAAAGCCATTCTTAGATAAAGCAATGAGCCCCAAGAAGCCGTGGTTTACAGTGAATTTATAACAGCTAAGGGGCGTTGTTAGGCACGACACGTAAAACGCTTTATAAAATGGTTATTTCATACATGTAGAAAGGTTTCACAGAATAAAACAAAACAAATAAAGTGTAATGATATTAATAAAAACAGTTATTCTTCCACCAAACAATGTAGTTCCTCAGGCCCCGTTTACACTAGTGTGTTTTCGTTTTAAAACGCATAACTTTTGCTAAGGTTACGCCTATCATTTACACAACTCCGGCGTTTTCTACCCTCGAAACTGAAGACTTCTGAAGACACTGCAGTCCCAGTTTTAGTTTGAAAACTCCAGGGTTGCGTTTCAGTGAAACTAATCAAAACTGAGGATTTTGAAAATGCTGGCGTGGCTGCGCACGTTCGCTCTGCGTATCCTTGATGACCATGTAAACAATAACATCATGCGCACTGTTGTACCCATAGATGTATACGTAGATTCCCCATTCGATCGACAGAAATTTCAATTTTGGTTTTATTGTTTCTATAATGAATTTGCCAAATGAGCTTCAACTAAGAAAAATTCTATTTCATTTTAGTGAGTATGCTGTCTCAGAAGATGTGTGTCCATGTAGCTACTGTAGTTGACAGTGAGACAGTGGTTCTCTGATCCTCCCACCTGGATGATCTTAGGAAGGACCTCTCCTCCGTTCTTAGAGCTGCTCGTGGCCGAGTTCACATACTTCTTCTCCAGGAAGAAGTTAACGAGCCACGTGATGAAGGCCACGCGGGGAGCCAGATACTGATCCCTAGTGCAGTATGTGCTCTCACTGTTACGCGTCACGGGGACGTAGAGGGGCTTTGGTCTGTGAATGGGAAGATCTGTGAGAGAGAGAGAGAGAGGAAAGGAAATACAAATTAAAAACATAATAATAATATAATAAGATTTGAGCCATTGCTTTGACACAGCACCTGTCAATCAATATAAAACTAAAACTGCGATATGGCTAAGTGAGCTTATCAAGCGCAGCACTGTGTTCATTTACAGGTGAACACTGCTCGATCCGCTGTTTTCAGCATCTCAAAGAGTGGCCATGGTTCACAGTGAATGCAGCGAACTAAAGACCTATGTGTCCCATCAGTTTAACATGCATTCTGAAACACACTGCTGGGCAGTTATGCTTTATATTCACATTCCCATCATTTCCAGCATTGTTGTGGACAGATCATTTTACTAATGCTGTGAAGAGAAATGTATTGTTCTGTTGTCACAGAAACTTAGCCTCCATGCAGTTTCATCCTAGAATAAGAGCTCCACATGTTTAACTCTAAGTAAAGAAATTAATCATTAAGCCCAATATTGTGTAAAGTGTGAGCTGCTAAAAGAAAGTTTAGTGTGAAACATTTCTTCACCTAATTGTGGCTTGTAGAGGTTGGTTTGTTTTGTGAAAGTGGGGAACAGGTGAGGCAGGTAGTACTTCTTGAAGAGGGAAAAGAGAAATCTGAAGCCTGTGTCCTGGCTCTCTTTGTTTTTCCAGTCCAAGCTGGATGCCTGTGGGGTAAAAAAATATATAAATAAATCTTATTCAGATTGCATCATGTCAATTCAGTTATAAGCAACATGCAGACTTCAAACAGAAACAAAGCAGACCACAAGCATTATCAGCCAAACCCTGACATGAACAGCTCTGTCTGACCTGGAGAACCATGACCTTGAGCACAATCTGGAGGACGGAGCAGGTGTGGTCTTCTGCCACCTTCTCTCCGGGAAGCGCAGGCACCAGTGGGCTGATCTCCTCTGGCACAATCTTGGCTACAAAACCACAAACACAGAGTCTGAATATACTCATAAACATCTGAAAGGTGAGGTGTGTAATACATGATCCAGATAGCACCAAATGTATCCGAAAAAATAAATAAATAAATAAATAAAAAAGATAAACTAGAGGAAATTGTGAGGTGGACTTGTTTGTACAAAACTTGTCATCACACTGCTAGGGTTTTCTGGATGGCTTCTATTCTGCTCTATACATCAGAGGTTCTCAACCTTTTTGACTCTAAAGGGCCAAACTGTTAAAGACTATATTCAAAAGGTCCCCAAAATTTATTTTAATTTTTTTATTTATTTATTTTATGTATGCATGTATGTTTATTTGTTCTTCAGAGCAATGAATTGGCATGATTTGTGATTATGGGATGCCCCCCACCCCCTGCAAAAAAATAATTAAATAAATAAATAATTAGTTATCGCGTGCTTTTCAATCCACCTGTAACACGATTCCAAGTTACACAGAAATTCTTCCAAAGAGGACAATGAGGAAGAGCTCCAGTGTGACTGAAATGTTTGTTGTGGGTTTTAAATGCATGGAGCACTTTATTTTTTGCACATGAATAATAATAGAAAATTGCTGGTATATCTGCATGTAATCCTTTTTTGGATATGCAGCAAACTAATTTTAAATATTAAGTTTTTTTTTTTTTGTTTTTTTTTTTTTACAAATATATTTTTTACTCACAAATAATTTCTACCCAGCTTGACATAACTACAAAAAATGATATTTATTTATAGTTAAATAATACAAGAAATTGGACCTCATTCTAGAAGTATTCCAGGTCTAGAAATTACACTTTCACATCCTATCTTATTTTGAATTATTTTAAGCTATCTCAAGGCACTTCTGTAAGTTTGCCTCCAATTGGGTCCCCTGCTTGAGAACCATTGCAGATATCTTAGTGTATGTCTACAGGACATGACACCAGTCTGAGATCATGAGCACAAACACATGCTACAGTTCAAATTTTAATCTTATGTATGAGCAACAGAAATCGTGACGCCTCAGCAAACATTACTACTGATGCTCCTACAACAGGCAGTCCTGTGCAAAAACACACATGACTGGTTGAGCCAGATGTTCAGAGCATTCAAACAAACAGCAGCAGCAGCAGCACAGTCTGTCACAGTGTGCATTATTATGTTTAAGAGTCTAAATGTGCAAATCGCTTATACGTTATATCCAGCTATGCCCAGTAAACTGGGATAATAATAATTATTCAAAAACTTTCTGCAAGATCTGCATCCGGCTTATTTTTATCACATGGACTGTGTCAGCTCAAAGCGTCGTGCCACACTGTCCCTGCCACTACTGTCTTTGTCATCGCAGAGGGCTGAACAGCCTTCAGTGTGAATAGCCTATGTGTTGCACTAATGAAATCTATTCAGACATAAAGCACGTCAGCACAGACAGAAAGGAATATTCACTGATTTCAAATGCATATGAACACATCCACAGTGCTTGAAATGAATGGGTCATTACCGGTTCAAGGGCATCAATAAAATCTATTCCGAGAGGAAACATCAAGGGAAATCATTCCTTTCAGCATTTAACAGACTCTGACCTCCTTTTCTGGGGATGCTGTTCCGCCATTTGATTATTTCACTCTAATACTAGATTTAAAGTGCCTTTGTGCCACAAGTGCATTAATGGCCATCATTAGAAAGTACATTCCCAGACAGAAACGCAGTAGATGTGTTGTAAATGGTGAGGAATAAAATGAATGAAGGGCAGAACTGTGAACACGGAAGAATAAGGTCATTTTGTTACTTCAGGTAAGATAGTACATGTACAACATTTACATTTACTGAGTTCAGCTGATTCGTTTATGTCTTTTTGTAGGCCAAACTTGGAAACGAGTCTGCATTTTTTTTTTTTACCATGCGGTTCCATTTAGCTTTTGCCAACTGTATTTCGGCTTCAAAATGTATAAATGTAGTGCTCATTTGTGAAGATTATCAGCATGAACAAAGCATGTAAGAATCAGAAACTTCTGTTGGTCCCAGAGCTTATTTTCTGCAATAATCCAAAAGCCAATGGAAAATACTATTCGTTGTTTTTGTCAAACTAAATCCAGCACCCTAAATCCTACATGAAAATGAAAAGAGCTTTTAAAAATGGCAAGCTCTCAGCTGATTGGTTGAATTTTTTTTTTATTATTATTATGTTTTCCTAATAATTATGTCTATACTTTCTTTCAATTAGACTTGACCGCCCTATTTTTGACGCAACACTGTATTATTGTGATATTACTGATTTCAGATTTATCCATATCTAACCTCAAGTAAAACAAAATTCAAAATATGCAAAAAATGATTTTGAGTAGCAGTAAATTCTTGGTCAGAATAAGATTTAAGTTGACTTTATTCAGATATTCTATAGGCTAGGAATAAAAGACTAAGGTTACACTTTATAATAAGTGTCTTTAACTACAATGTACCCACAGTACGTAAAAAAAAAATCCTGTGTCCTTGTTATTGTACATTACATGTACTGTACTTATTGTAGTAATAACAGTAAATTATGCATAATCACAAGCAACTAATTCTAACCCTTAATCCTATTTTGTACATATTTGTTCAATTATATTGCAACAAAAACACTTTAAAATGAAGTGCAGCCCAAAACACTTTTGCCGTTATGGAGTTGGGATACGGGTCAAGAGAGTAAATATAGATGTAATTACATAAATTAATTAGAACATTGTATTTGCATGCAGGTATTTTTAATATATATATATGTACAATGTACAAATATGTATGCACACAGTAAGTGCACTGTATCAAATAATTCAATTAAATGTCAGTACATAGTTGGCCAGGTCAATGTGTGTGCGTGTTTGTTACCGTCAGGCGGGTTGTAAAAGGGGTTGTATATGATGGTGTCCAGTGTGCAGGGCCCTCTGGATGAGGGTACAGCAGGGAATCCTGGGATCAGACAGGCGAAGATGAGAAGCTGCTCTTCGGCACAGTTACTCTGCAGAGCCTGCAGCCAGAGCAGGAACAGACGCATGCCCTCACAGCGGATCTGCACACACAGACTCCTGCATTCACACTGATCCACAACAGACGTGTATATCATCATTTTAAGCTCTTCTGAGTCATTAATCGACTCACCTTGAACGAGTTTCCAGTGTGCAAAAGTTTTTTGAGAATAGAACCTATAAAAGAAAAGTATTTAAAATAACACACAATCAGTAACTAATTTAATCGTTAGACTGCTTTGTGATGCACACAACTAAATGTAATTAAGAAGGTTACTATGATGAAGCCATCTGAAGGCTGCACCTGCTGCTGAGAGAGGACTTGCATCACAGTATGAGTCATATCATGGTAACAAAACTCAGGCAGGCAGTCACGTGCAAGTGTCACTGAACTGCTTCCATTAGAGCTTTAAGTTCATATTTTGAACTAGTGTTTTGAAGTTTACTTGATATTTCTTTACACAGAATCAGCATTTCTATTAATTTTCCACTGATTTTCACGATCTGATGAGCATTAACTCGATCATATCTCTGCATGAAATAAAGATGCACGATTTTGTTTACTACACACACACTGAAGCACGCACGGCACTCGTAGTAATTTCAGCATCTGTCGTCTCACTAAATGAGGACATAAATAAACGATATACATCTCCAGAACTGCTCTGAGTCACTTTCTGAGTATTTTTTTATTTTTTCATTTGTATAAATATAGTGTTTTGTTATATAAAGAGATATATAAGGTGTTTTCAGAGAAATGTGTAAATATAAGTAGGGCTTAACTTGAATACATTGCGGCAGAAATATACTACTTTTGTTCAGCAGAATGTACACACTACTACTACTACTACTAAAATTATTAAAACTTTATTTTTTAAGGAATGTTCATACAATATTTCTTCCATGTTTTCATTTTTATAGTAAATCCCCTTTGTTTTCAAAAAAAATAAAAAATAAAGTTAAATTTTCAGAAAAGGCTATTTTAAGAATAAATGTGAATAAATAAAGTTGTTTTTGTGCATTCAAATAATTTAACATGCTGCAACACAGAATTTGGTAACAATAAAACATATGGTGAAAGACAAAAGATTTCATAGGGCCCTAAACATGTAATTTTTGTCAAACTTTTAATAAACTGATGTGACATTGTTTAAGTTCCATCATTTTAATTAACTAGACATGCTTTTTGATTAATAAAATGCAATGTAACCATTAAAAAGGATTCAAGAAAAATTTGAACGGAATTTGGGATTTCATAGGGCCCTATATTTAACAAACGATTACAGTCTACAGATTACATCTGTTGAATTTTATATTGATATGGCAGTTGTGGCATTGCTTGGCAATCGTAAGCAACACTCAGTCACACAGTATCTACAGTACACTGGAGGATCAGACTCGCCCTTATAATCAACTGAGGAACTACTTCAACACGGATTGGAAGTGGACCAAATCTATTAAAAAGCCAAGCTATTAAGACTGGTTGTTATTGTAAAATGTGTATTTATTATACTATGGATGTTATGTTGATTATTGTGAGTGTAAGGTAATAATTTTGCCCAGCAAATACATATAGCTGAAGACAATAACAATAACCTTGTATGTTTTTCTTTCGGTCTCTATGCGCAGGGCTCTAATTGAGGTTATTGCCTCCTTTGAGGGTCTTCCTGTACGGAAGACTGAAACCACGAGACGCATAATTTCATTTAGCAATTTGCATTTCAAATGAAGCCTCTCATTTGCATTTCTCATTTATTAACCTCCTGCTCTCACTCTCTCTGTAGCTAATTATTTTCTCTGAGAAAGTATTAAACCAGGTTACACTGACTCTGTCCTGAACCTGCTTTAACAGCAAAACTCATACAGACTGACTCATAAATAATACTGCACAAAGACATACTGATACTGTAAGCAATATTTCAATTTCAACAGCTAAACTGTGTGGCATGAACCATGTGAGTGTAAACTGAGGTCTGAACAGCTCTTACCTATACTGTGAAACTGCCATCGACTGTTGATTTTCTCAGGTAGAAGTTGCAGAATTTTCTGAAAGGAAAAATAAAGACACTCTGTGATCACATTAAACTAATAGCATAAAATTCAAGAGCTCAATGTCAGTCATTTTTCACTTTATATGTAGTTTACACCCAATAATAGTAAAGTGGTGAAAAAAAAAAAAAAAAAGCCCATGTCAAGTTTCTGTCTCAGGATTCTCCTTCAATGTAAGTCTATGGTTTTATTTTTCACTAGGCCACAACACAAACTCTGATCACAGAGAAGAAAGTAAACCTTTTATTCATCATTCAGGTCATGCCACCCACTAGGGGTGTGTGATATGTATCAACTACAATGGTACCGCAATTGTTGTTTAAACAATGTGGAAGCTGACATTATCAAGTATGTCGCTCACTTTGCAAAAAAAAAAAAGACAAATCTTGAGATTGTCCACTTTCACTTCTTTATGTGGCCTAATAGAATGCAGTTAGAATGACAAAATTCTAAATATGGGGCCAAAAAGTCTAAACGGGCTTTTGTCTTGTATCTTATGATATAGTTCATTGGTTCCCAACCCAACCAGAGTTCACAGGGGGGGCGCGGGAGCGGATATGCTTTGAGGTGAATAAAGATGCATAAAATGTTCTACTAATAATTTTATAGGGCTGCAACTAACGATTATTTTGATAATCGATTAATCGGTCGATTATTTTTACGATTAATCGATTAATCGGTTTATGTACTTATATTTTAGTTTTTTCCATTTTTTCCCCAAGTAAATTATTAATAAAGGGTCTTTATCATTCAGCATAGATTTTTAAGAGATTTTAACCATTTTGCATTGTCATATCCTCATCAAAAATATACCTGGAGTTGTGTTTTATTATGTTAGTTATCCTTTGTCGAACACTTCTGCAATCAAACACACTGACCCATACATACTCTAGCAAATTTCACAAGGAGATTTCAAATAATGATTTCACCATGGCAGTCCTTAGGGCTCCTAAAGTAGTTTAACACCCCGAACAAAGCTTATTAAGGAATCTTTCAGAACATATTATCACGAAGAATAAGAATAAAACAGAATTAAAATTGCAGTAAATTGCATTTTATTATTTTTTTCCTGTAAACACACAGCTTATACCTGGGAAACAGCTTTATAGCTTATGCAGTGAAACTGTAAACAATCCTTCGAACAAAGTGCCAATGGCATCAAACCTGAATGGAACTCACATTTTAAAGTAAAATTTAAAGTAAAATCCATCAGAAGGTTGTCCAGAAAAAAAATTGGACACACAAAAAACCTGCTGTGTGAAAAAGAGCAGTGAATACTTAGAAAAAAGTGCATTTCAAATACAATTTAAACATTAACCTCTCTCATTCAGTCATAATTAGGCTGCAAGACTGAATTATGAACTGGTAAACGACAAAGCTTTAAATGTTAATTGTTAAAAAGCAATGTTATCAGCTTTTACGACTAAACATTTGCCAAACAACATTGTACTGCAGAATCTGCACAAATAAAAGTCTTTGCACACTGTGATTTTCATCGGATTTAAATATGTAGTGGTCCTTATAACAGTGCAAAATTCAAAAATATAATAAAGGGATAAAATGTTAAACAAAACAGCTTATGCCTGAACTGACAGGAATTCGACTACCTGTGGGAAATGAGGCAGAACACTATTCACTCATTATTTGAGAAAAACTTTGCATTGCAGTGCAAAAAGGTCAACATGTCCAAATGTTCAGGGTTTAACAGTTAGGCTTGCTCTCTTTTTGCTCCCACACTTTGGATGACTTTGTTCGATTAGTTTTATCTTCCGCTTTTTTCTTTTTCTTTCTCGAGCTTACTCCACTGCCGCCTGCCTCACCCATCACGCTGAATGCTGCAGACAGAGAGACGCTGTGCGGGAAGCACGTGACATGAAACGAGGCCAGCTATTGGCTATTCGCTGCTTCTCCTGCTGTACTGGCTGAGTAAAACTCCGGTGGCTCATTACTGCCACACTTTGGTCACCGCAGATTTAAAATATACACGAAATGAGCCGCTTACGGCAAATAAAAATTATTTAGCAACGAATCGATTACTAAATTAGTTGACAACTATTTTAATAATCGATTTTAATCGATTAAATCGATTAGTTGTTTCAGCTCTATAATTTTATATAAAAATATTTTTTCAAAGTTTTTAAAAAATCATATGCTAACAATGCCGATTTCAATTACAATTTCGTTATTTCAAATGTAGGCGCGTTGCGCGTGGCAACCCAGATAGCAAGCAGACGTTGATTCTACGTTGATTCTGCGTTGATTCTATGTTAGTTTGCTCTCTGGGAAGCGCGCTGATAATGTAAGAGACGCCGGCGCCACCACAACAGTGCCCAACATCAAATGGCAAACATAATGCAAGCGGAACGAAACTGCTCGTGATTGTGTGGTTGATCAGTTTGGACCAGTGCAGCGCGACCCGATCGTAATCCTGCGACGCTGTTACTACACAGCGCTAATAAGAGATCCAGTAAAGAAAGCATTTGAATTTGCCACAGAAGTAATAACATCGCTGCGAGATCTAGAGAGAAACATTCACATTTCTCCGTTATTAACGGATCAAACAGCGCGTGGAAACCAGGAAGAAACATTGTGCCGCAAATGAACTATCCAGTGTCCAGATCTGCAACATTCACCATGGATTTACTGTAGTAACACTAACTGCAACCATGAAAGTTTGGCAGGAATAGTAGGCTATAATGCCTTCAAGTAACATTACGTCGGTTTTATTTTTGACATTATGAATACAATTGCTGCCCTCAAATGTTAATCTGAAATAAAATAAACCTTGGTTTATAACTACTACAATATTTCATTTTTTCCAAGAAGCTGTTTTGTTTTATATGCTCATAAGAAGAATATAAATATATAGCTCCAGAATTACTCAAAGTAAAAAATATCACACTTTATTATGTTAGTTTTAATATAAAAAAAAGAAATCAAGGAAATTTCTCTGGCATTTCTTTCTTTTTGCTGTATCAAAAACGTACCGAACCGTACCGTGACACAAGTGTGTCGTATCGAACGGAACCGTGAATTTTGTGAACCGTTACACCCCATATACATATATATATACATATATATATATATATATATATATATATATATATATATATATATATATATATATATATATATATATATATATATATATATATATATATATATATATATATATATATATATGTGTGCTGGGAAAAAAATTAATTGCATCCAAAATAAAAGTTTGTGTTTGCATAATATATATGTGTGAACTGTGTATAATTATTTTGTATATAAATACACGCATATGCATGTATTAATTAAACATTTTTTGCATGTATATCCTGTATATACATTTATACATAATTTATATTATATATAAATAAATAATTTATATATAAATAAAAATATTAAATATATACATGCATATGTGTGTATTTATATATACAAAATAATTATACACAGTACACACATATATTATTTACGAGTTACATTTTAGACTCAGTTTTTGCTGGATTTTTGTCAATGCATAGTTCTGAACAAAGGCACAGCAGAACTGTTGTGCTTCTCAGAACAACATACAGCAGTGTTTTGTCTCTGAATGAATGGATGAATGAGTTTTTGAACAAACTGGATGAATGAATTACTCAGTGACTCAATGATTAAGACCTGCCACCATCTACTGCTGGTTTTAATTTAATATTTAATGTATTATCTTTAAAACATTAATTTCATAGCATTATTAATGCAGTTGTAGTGTAAATGCATCTAAATGCTGGTTTACAGTAAGTGCAGCACTTCTGGAGTGCAACGGATTTCATTTGATTGGGAACAGCCTACAGAATCTCATATATAGATGTTATTGATTTAATGCAAACATTTGGTATAAAAGATGATGCATAATTTAAATAAGGTTAGAAAATAAAAAAGGATCCTTATGAAGGATAAATGTCCTTGGAAATCAACTGAAGGTAGCAAATTTCACAGCTTAAAGAAAACGTTAATTTATGGCACTACTGTGAACTGACAAACACACCGAATATAAAGAATGTGAAAATCAGCTGTTCACGACGTTCATCAGGCCATAAACCAGCACAAAAACAAACTCTGAAAAAAAAAAGCTTCAAATTATTATTGCCAACAAAAACTATTTTTTTGACAATACTGCAACACCCACATTTTTGGGGAGTCTGGGAAGACAAAGGTCCCACCTACATGCTATTTATTTGAAACGGTCAGCAGAGAAAGATCAACACGCTCCAGCTGTGACTCTTACTACCACAAGCCCTTTTGGCACCATATCATTAGCGTCTATTCACAGACAGTAAGACGTGTCCCTGTGGGTTAAGATTCACTCTAATGGACAACGGTAATGTCATCAGTGGCAGTGCATTATGAGTAATGCCATTATAAGACACTCAACCGATGAACAGCAACATGGGATCAAGTCTGTCACCGCAAACAAAGAGTGACATCCGTGACAAGAGGAAGAGGACACCATAATCTCACATGCTACGCGACAGCCGTCACTCATCGTGTCATTCTCATTTACTTCCTGTGTTGATGTGGAACGTGCTGACACATGAGTATGAGAGCATTCAAGCACCTCTGTATTGATCTTCTGCATGTGGAAGGACAGCTCTGGATTACAGCCTGTCATCGCCGTGAGGAAACTGACAAATAACTGGAGCTGATATCCAGTGGCGGGATCTGTTTAAGCCTGCACGCTCGGGGAACGCAGAAGAAGGCTGAGGTAACGGAAAGCGCTCCCCTGCTGCGCTGCAGCGGTGTCTGGGATGGTGGATTTGAGAAGCGTGCCGTGGAGTTTGCAAGCTGCTGCCGGTTGCCAGAGTCTGTGCTAATCTGCCGCAGCTCTCCAAGCATAAGAATGCAGCATTACCGCAGGCTTTTCTGCATCGCCGTTATCCACACTCGCCGTGCTTACCACATGGTGAGCATGACTGAGAATACACCAGCCGTGGAGTGATGGGCCTGAACAGCTCTCACGTGCCACGCAACTTCTGAAGTAGCACGTTTGAGATGAAACACCCAAACACTGCATCACCTGAGAAGTACACCACCATTCTGTCTGCAGTTCCAGTAGCACCAAGAACCGACTCAATGAAGTGCTGTTGGAGTTCATGAACAGTGGTGGCCAAAATGATAAGAACACTAATATTTTCACCAGCTAAAGAAATGGTTTTAAGTCAGTTATTTCTATCTTTTGCTGTAGTGTGTAATATAAACATCATCATCATCCAGTCTGTCTGGAGTAACAAACGGAGACAGACTCAATCCTTTGGCAACGTCTCCAAGATGCTTCCCTGCAAAGCTACAGTACTGTTAATAGTTTTAGGCACTAGTGTAAAAATGCTGTAAAATCAGGATGCTGTCAAAAATAATGTCATAAATAGATTTTCTGTATCTTCTATTGACTAAATTAAATCAACATTTGGTGTGAGCATCCTTTGCGGTTTAAGCAGCTTTTGCCCTCGGTGCACTTGTGCAGAGTTTTTCAGGAAGCTTTGCAGGTAGGGTTCTTGAAGCATCTAAGAGACGTCTCCACAGTTCTTCTGGATTGAGTCTGTCTCCGTTTGTTCAGTTTCTTCATGTCATTCAGACAGACTGATGATGATCAGATCAGATCTCTGTGTGGAGCACTGGCTGTCGTCAGACAAAAATCTCACTGGATTATTACGATTAATGGCAAAATGAATGTTTGGAAATGTAAACTGATATTTCCTACAGCAAAAGAGAGAAATATAAATAACTGACTTAAAAACAATTTAGATGGTGAAGATACTAGTGTTCTAATAATTTTGGCCAAGCACTGTATTTTTGTAGGCCAAAACCCAAATTATATACCAAAATATTATCAGTGACCTTCTGATTCCTTACTCTCCTCAGAGAGCACTTAGGTCTAGTAATCAGCTCCTCTTAACTGTCCCATGTTGTCGCTGTAAAACAAAGGGTGGTTGGGCTTTTTCATCTGCAGCTCCTAAACTTTGAAATAGTTTGCCTGTAAATGTGAGACTTGCTCCTTCACTAGCCAGTTTGAAGTCTGTTCTCAAATCTTATTTGTTTTCTCTGGTATTTGAATAATGTCAGTTTAAGTTTTTGATGTCAGTTTACTCTGATTCTATTTTAGTGTTTTTTTTTTTGTTTGTTTGTTTTTTTAATATATAATGCATGTTTCCTATTATGCTTTTTATATATTGTGTTTTGTTGTACAGCACTTTGGCGTAAGCTTTTAAATGTGCTATAGAAATAAAATTTGACTTGACTTGAAATTGAATTTGTAGGCCAAAACCTGAAGCGAATTTTGTACTATCAGAAACATCATCTCAAAATCTTTTTGGTTTTTGGTTAAATGTCTGAAATAAAGTGCTTGAGCTCAAAATATTTGTATTTTTTTATTCTCTGACCAGATTTCTTCAGTAAAACCCTGTTGTGATTTCTTGCGAACTTCCGGGCTGGCCAACAAAAATATGTCATCACTGCAGTGCTCAACACAGTATCCGCTGATATGAGGCTGCGTTCAAATGCTCCTGTGCATATTTGTTTGTGCTCTGAGAAGCTTCAATGGTTTCAATTTACACTGTGTTTTTGCTGATTGCTGTAGCCAATCACAGGCATGTCTGTTAAGTGCATGAACACAATGGCCAATCAGAAGGGTTTCTGTAGACTGGAGGATGCTCTCATTATTACCAACAGTGTAAATACAATGTAAATAAGAGACTCATTATTCAGTGTAGGAAGCTTCTGATTATGATGAGAGTTTTTGTGAATGCAGAGCTCAGGCTGAAGCCAAAGTGAGTGGCAGCTTCAGTGATTATAAACAACATACTCTTTGCTAGATGTCTTAATTACTTACTGTATGTTTGAATAAATATGTTATGTAAACAAGTCTTTAAGACACCCACAGTGTAAGTCATCATATTTTCATCAATTGAATAAAAGCAAAAATGTGTTGCTGAGTCAAAGTACCATTCAATGAGCAATTCAAATGTCTGAATAAATGCTTTTGTCTAAATGTTGATTAATACATATGAATATATGTAAATAAATTGTAGCTGAATTTAAAATGCCCCTATTATGGATTTTTGAAAATGACCATAATAGGGGCAAAAAAGTGAATGAAAACACCCCGCAAAGTTTTAAATCTGAATGTGCACCGTGTATAAAGTTATTGTTTCTCAAAAGAAAGAGTCGACTCTGAATCATTGAAACGAGTCGCTTTTAAAACAAATCTCAAGCCGTTTCATGTTGACGTCAACATGGCACATTAGCATATTGCCTGCCCACTTGTTGGTCTTTTTGCGTTGGCCTGAATGTACACAAAGCAGCACTGCACTTACAAACGCTGCTTTATCAGGCATTACAGGCATGGTGAAATAAAAATGAGACCAATCTGACAAATCACCGCGGATCAGCTTTACACACATGAGGGGTTTGGAAAAATGAATCATTAAGCGAATTGTTTGGGAGTCGTTGAGCAAATAAGGTAAAAATAAATGCATATTATAATACAATGAAAGTGTTTTTTGACATTGCATGCATGTTAACCTGTTGCTGGGGACTCCCAAAACCAAAATATGAACCTTTCATTAACCATAATAGGGGCACTTTAATAGTTTGAGCTCTGCTGTTAATTTTTACCTCTAGTAATTATGAATCAAGGAGGTTTTCTGTATAGTTTACAGCATTTGGAAAGAAATCCATTAAAAAATATGTAAAAAAAAAAATTTTGTTGTTGTTCTAGAGAAGAAAGTCATTCATACATGTTTTGAAACAGTACATTTTGATTTTTCAGTGACCTGTTTATGACCAACTAGTTGTGTAAACACACACAATCCACAGGTTTAGTTTTATATTTCCCAAGTGCACAGAAATCTAAGATGGGTTATAAGTTCAAGCAAGTCAAAGTCCATCAATATAAAACATGAACTTAATGGCGTGGAAAAGGCAGTCATATGATACAAGGATCAGCAAGTACTCTGAAAAACAACCGGGAAGGTCAGAGGTCACAGTCTGTAAGCACATGGTTTGTACATGATGTTCAGTTTCATAATTTTATGACAAGAATCTAGCCCTCAAAGCACAGCATATGAAACCCTCCAGCCTCAACAAGAAATACATATGTTAGAGATTATGAAAGATAGCATCTGATATGCTTAATCATCTTCATCTTCTTCATATAACTGATATTATTTTAAAGAGAAAAATAGTTAATTTAGGAGTTTGTCTTCTGGGTCTGAGTCAGTGTCACAGATGTCCGTTTGCATGGCCCTGATTCTGACAGAGCAACAGGCTTTCAGACAATGACACACTGACATGTTTGTGTGCAACAAACACTTAATCGCTGAGATATTTATGGAGAAGTTTTGCTACCAGATGTACTACCATATAAACCTCTTACAAATCATTACATAATGTGATGTATATAACATTGAGTGCATTTAACTTTTAATTGTGTGTTACAAAACAAAATCTATTTTGTATAATGAAAACCACCCTCAATTCTCATTTTAAATTAATAATAATGAGAAAAAAAATGTGCCTTGACAGGGTGACTATAATCACTGTAATATAAGCAGCACATTTTACCACTTTTAAGGTGTTTGTATTTTTTTATTTATGCATCATGTAAGTATTTGTTGCATTTCTTTAATTTATGAAAAATTGAAATAAAATAAAATAAAGGAAGAAAGAATGTGTCCAGACAGGATGACTATCATTTCTGAAATAAATCACATTTATTAAACTACATTTTGGCAAATCAAATTCCATTCAGAAATCAGTCTAACAACATGCTAAATCTGAATGTTTACTAAATTAATATCTGACTCACTTGCTGACAGGATGTTTATGTGAAAATGAGTAGGTAACAATATTCATTAAAAGAAGAGTTTTACTGTTAAAATATGTTACAAAAAAAAAAAAAAAAAACAACAACAAAAAAAAACAAAACAAAAAAAAAACTGGCATATAAAACATGTATAAAAAATACATGGTCCAGACGGTATTAGTTATTTCAGAATGGTGTACTGTGGAGTATAATTTTTTCTTTCTTAGAAAGTTTCTGTTTATAATATGAAATGAAATCAACACTGGTCAATCTTACATGGCAAAAACTATAGATCTAGAAGTCAATATCTATGAGTTCAATAAACATAACAGGACCAAAAAAGACTGACATTTGCTTATGATGGTACAGGCAACTGAATGATCTGAATGACTTGGTTTAATATTTTGGATAATGTGCCAATAAAAACCTACAGTATTAATAAATAGCATACTGAAGATCAACCAAATGGTAAAGCAACATCTTGTTTAAAAAGACCCAAAATTTTAGAAAGCATTGTTGCAATACCTACAAACTCCAGAAGAGGGCAGCAACTCACTCCAAATCATTCAACAAACGTTTCAATATTTGCACCTCTCCAAAACAGAGACTGACAAGGGAACAGAGGAACAGGACTTGGCAGTATTTCTCAATCACCAACTGGAAACAGTATACTGACGATATACTATGGACATAATGTCACATTTTACAAACCACTGTCACACATTCAAGCATTTTTGTTAAGTTCCTGCTCTTATTGTATTGTCTGACTTTTTCATCAAATCACAAAACAAATGCAAACAAATATATCCCAACTCCTGAGACATACTGGTTTCTTTAAATTCAATTTAAATAAAACAAAAAAAACAAACAAATAATAATGGGGGCTTAGGGAAAATGCCACCAAAATGAAAAAAAAAAAAAAAAAAAAAAAAAGATAAATGGAAAAAAAAAAGTGAAAATTTATAATAATTGTTTATTTTACATTACATTTATATCTGGTCTCATTGCATCAAATATGCCTTTGTATGCTTTTTATTTTTATTTTTTGCAGTGTTTAGCATTATATTCTACAGACGTGTCTGTTAAGTGCATCGATCAAGGGCTTTGCTATGACTGAGCTCTGCAATTTTTGTCATTTCATTCCCAGTTTGAAAATTTGGTTTTTCATCATGTGGAGTCTTGATTTTCGTAATACATTAAAAGCTATATATATATATATATATATATATGTATGTATATATATATATATATATATAATATATATATATATATATATATATATATATATATATATATATATATATATGTATGTATGTATGTATGTATGTATGTATGTATGTGTTTATGTGTGCACGCGCATTTTATTAATCAATATTAATAATCACTATTACAGCATTAAGGACAATAATCAATAAACTTCCTGTAGGCTATTTAATAATCTCATATATTCATGTAGTGGCTGTGTTAATACAGTGAATAAATATTCTGTTTATAGTAAGTGTGTAATATAGTATTCTGATTGATTCAGTGTTTCCTCTAGGATTTTTTCCAGGACTATTTCCCTTCCACCTGGTGCTTAAATCTCCCCACCCGAGAATCACGTGCACTCAAACTCAGAATTAAACTAAAAAGACAAGTAAACAGTAGGTAATAAAATAAGAACAAATAAATAAATATCAAGCAATAGTACAAATATAAAACAATGAGATACAAATTAAATTAACAAGTTTTACAGGTAGGTCTAACAACAGTATTTAGGTACAGAATTACTACAGAAACAGAACTCAACTGTGTAAAAAACAACAACACTGAATTCAACTGTAAAATAACAATAGTCTTCACTGTATAAATAAATAGTAATGTCACAGACAGTAGCAGGTTTATTTAGGCTGCTGTCTCTTTAAGACCTCAGACACAGATCTAATATGACGTTATTAATTACATGTGCGTTTTGCTTCTTAACAGTCTACATTTACTTAATAGCCCATATACAGACTATGTTTAATATAAACTGACTGTGTTTATGTGAGTACTCTCCAAGAAGGGCATTTTGACACAATGTGCTATGTATTTGGCCATATATGCACAAAAAGATTCAAAACATAACTCAATTCTGTAGCGGTGCTTTGGGTATGGATGCACAGAAAACAGTCTATAAGAGATCGTGAGAACTGTATTATGTTTTGTGCCTTGTTGTGTGTAAACGGAGATGCATACAACCGTTTCATTTGAGTAAAACTATCTTCATATCGCACAGAAATGTAAAGGTATTCACGGGAACCCGTCAAAATAAAAGTTCAGTTTAACTTGAAGACATTGTGGCAGAAATATATTACCATTGTTCAGTAGAATGCACGTAATAGGTTACTACTACTACTAAATTATTAAAACCTTATTGTTAAGGAATAATCATACGGTATTTCTTCAGTGTTTTAATTGTAATATCAAAAAAATAAAAATAAAATGTGTTTACTTTTCATTAATTAAAAGATAAATGAAATCAATGTTTTATACCCTAAAAAAATTTACATACACAACAGAATTTCTGAGCGAAAAAAAAAATAAAACAAATAAATCATAAGGCTATTATGAGAATAAATTAAACTTGTTTTTATGCTTTCAAATAATTAGACATGCTAAAACACAGAATTTGTGTTAAACTTTTAATAAATTGATGTTATATTGTTTAAGTTTCATGATTTTAATTAATGAGACATACTTCTTGATTAATAAAATTCCAATCTGACCATTAAAAAGGAGTCCAGAAAAATGTAAACGGAATAAAATGGGGGGAAAAGCCGTAAACCTAGTGGAAAAACTGTGATTGATTGATTGATTGACTGATTGATAAAAGCAAACCAATTTAAGTATATGACATAAGAGACAACAAAGATTCAACGGGACAATACAAAAAAAAAAAAAAAAAAAATTCCAAGAAGAAATATTGATACTTAATGACCCTGGTATCCATAAGTGATACTTGGCTTTTGATTGCTGATCCATGAATTTATTCCCTTTATAATTATGTTTTACACAATCCAGACATAATCTCCAGATCAGCAGATCACACAGACCATTTATCCAAACAGTAAAAAGATCTCATTCAATTACCCGTGCATAACCAATATGGGTGACATCACAACCATCATCACTGTGCTAATGTTGTTAAAATGCACGTCCTTAATATATTTTAATAATGTAGTAACAAATTTTCATAAAAGCAACAAGGCACTCAAGGCTGTAATCCTTTAGCCATCACATTACAACACAGCGCTTAAATACCTCAAACCCAAAATATCAAAAACTGAGAGCCTGCAGTCAGACAGGTATTTTTGTTTGTTTTTTGAGAACCACAGGGTTACTTTAGGTCATTTAGATTGACAAGCAGAGAGGAAGTGAGTGATGAGAGAGAGATTACAGTTCCTTGTTCTCTTATTTATGACCTATTTGGTCCATTTGCATACTAATGAGCCTAAACTGATGGCCAATGGGCTCTGCTCACGAGAAAACAGGTACAAGCACAAATGTATTGCTCACTAGAAAACCCTTTTCATACTCTAATAATATTTGGTACAGGAGCTATCATAGAAACATGCTCTCATCATATTAAGGCTGTGCTGATCCAATCATATAGCGATAGATTATTTCTCTCATGATAATGCACAAATACTTCAGACTTTTGTGAGCATTCATTTCACCTATCAACATGTTTCAGGCTACGTGTACACAGTGTTGGGGACTAACAACCAGATCATCTCAAGTAAGGTTCTGTGCAGCTTGGTTTTCTTGTTCTTCAGTCTAAGTCGGTCTAAATTCACTCAATTTTCTAAGTTACATATCTTATCTTGTTGTGAACACATTATTGGTGCACATTTGATCTAAGCCAAGTATGTTATAGTATGTAAGAGTGTGTCTGCCACTCTTTTTCATAACCTAACTGTTTATGAACATAACCATATTTAACATTCAACCACAATGTCAGAGGTGCTTCCATGAGGCTCCACACATGATAAAAGTAGAGGAACATGTCCATCAGCAAAGGGCCCCTTATTCACTGGAGACTCAGCAGTCAGCAAAAAAGCCGAGCAGCACTGGGCCAAGGTCAGAGCAGTCAGATGGGCTTCAGGAAGGAGGCACAGGACATGAGATTAGTGATCCAGGGATCAGAGGTCTGATGATGCTGTGGAGTGATTGACAAAAGGGCCTGAGAGCACAGCGTCCGGGAAAAGCATGTCAGGGAATCGGACAAGTTTCTCACAGACACTCTACAACAAACATTCTCCTCTAAGCAAGAGATCACATATAGGTCATACTCTGTACACTCAGTAAGATGTGATTCGGTAGATTAAAATAAGACACCAAGCATCACTGATTCTGACAATAAACTTAAAATAATTGTTTAATTAGATTTTTTTTCTCGTTTAGTCAGTTCCTCTAATGATTAATTTCTGATTAGTCAATTATTCCTTTGGTTAACTTACCAAAAAATAATAACCATAACTTCCGCCATTAATCTTGCAACATTTACTCAAACAGCACAGGTTTGCCGAAAAATTAGCAGGTACAGATATGAGACTGAGAACTTTATTAGTGCTGTGTGAACGCAGCCTATATTCAGCTACTAGATACAACGTATAGTGCTGAGTATGATTTACTTCAATGGTGCTTGTAATCATAAATACACTCATTATGTATTTGCAAATTGTTGCTTAGAATGACTTTAAGCATAATGTTAATGCAAATCTACATCGTTTGGCTTTACAGGACTTCATTCACAGCCTACAACTTGTAAATGTGCTGGAAAGCAGCGTTGCCATACTAGCATCAACTTTACATTTTCACACCCATAAACATGACACTCAACAAAAAGAACTGTGATTGGTTGTTTTAAATGTTAGTAGGATTTAAAGGAAAATGTTATATCTTTAATAACTTTAATATTGTTTGGGTAGGACAGCTTTAAGAGGAGATGGAAGCACCATGCAAATGTGTCTTGTTTTGGCCAACCAGCTCCCTCCTGCCATAAGAGGCTCTTTGTTTGTGTTTGTGTGTGTGTGTGTGTGTGTGTGTGTGTGTGTTTGTGTGTGTGTGTGTGTGTGTGTGTGTGTGGCACCTGCAAGTGGGAGATGGGTCTGTGGGCAGCTCACAGTGAGCTGCGGGCGGAGAGGAAGCCGCCATTATGTGCCCATCTGGATGCCAAAGGAACTGCCTTAAGCTAATGACTATCAAGGGTGATAACAGTGTTCTCATTCATCATCCAAGGAGCTTCATGAGCAGCCAGGATCAGTGTGCGCTGGAGACAAAAGAATGCTCGTGTTAGCTACAGACCATAGTGGCTGTATTGAGTCCGGAAGAAAGGCGAGAAAGTTGATCTGTTTATTGTGCATGGCTGCAATGCATGACAAAGCCAGATGAAATGCAGCCATGCCCCGATTTCACTGCACACAGAATAACAGCAACAGCGTGTCCTACTTGTGTTTTTAGCATCACTTTATTTGTCTGTCCACACTGAAAGCTGAAATGCTGTGTGATTTAGATTCAAAAGATAGCCTATTTTCAATATAGAGCTGTGATTGGTGTGACTAAGCGTATGTGACAAAGAGTAAAGAACAACAGAAACAAAAACCAAGCTACTGTACCATCAAAATGCCTTGGCTTACACAGCTTTGGTTAAAGGTGTGCTGGCATAGACATTAAAACTTCTAGAGGTGGCCAAGTTGCTGTAGTATTCTCAATTGCTGTACCCAATGGTATCAGGCGGCAGATCACATTGAGCTTTACTGCCTGCATTAATAGATATTGTTTCACTGCGTATTTGCATAAAGCTGCTCAGCTCTGCCAATCGTTTTTTTGCGTCCATGCTGCTTTAAACAGTTACCACAGGTCACGTTGTATCTGAAAATGTTGTCATTGTGAATAAGCCTGGTTTAGACTGTATACAGGTGCATCTCAATAAATTAGAATGCAGTGGTAAAGTTCATTTTTTTCAGTAATTCAACTCAAATTGTGAAACTGGTGTATTAAATAAATTTAATGCACACAGACTGAAGTAGTTTAAGTCTTTGGTTCTTTTAATTGTGATGATTTTGGCTCCCATTTAACAAAAACCCACCAATTCACTATCTCAACAAATTAGAATATGGTGACATGCCAATCAGCTAATCAACTCAAAACACCTGCAAAGGTTTCCTGAGCCTTCAAAATGGTCTCTAAGTTTAGTTTACTAGGCTACAGTACACAGTCATAGGGAAGACTGCTGATCTGACAGTTGTCCAGAAGACAATTACTGACACCCTTCACAAGGAAGGTAAGACACAAACATTCATTGCCAAAGAAGCTGGCTGTTCACAGAGTGCTGTATCTAAGCATGTTAACAGAAAGTTGAGTGGAAGGAAAAAGTGTGTAAGAAAAAGATGCAAAACCAACCGAGAGAACCGCAGCCTTATGAGGATTGTCAAGCAAAATCGATTCAAGAATTTGAGTGAACTTCACAAGGAATGGACTGAGGCTGGGGTCAAGGCATCAAGAGCCAACTGAGAGCAGACGTGTCAAGGAATTTGGCTACAATTGTCGTATTCCTCTTGTTAAGCCACTCCTAAGGCGTCTTACCTGGGCTAAGGAGAAGAAGAACTGGACTGTTGCCCAGTGGTCCAAAGTCCTCTTTTCAGATGAGAGCAAGTTTTTTTGTTGTTCATTTGGAAACCAAGGTCCTAGATTCTGGAGGAAGGGTGGAGAAGCTCATAGCACAAGTTGCTTGAAGTCCAGTGTTAAGTTTCCACAGTCTGTGATGATTTGGGGTGCAATGTCATGTGTTTGTGTTGGTGTTTTTTGTTTTTTTTTTTTGAAAGTAAATGCACCGGTTTATCAAGAAATTTTGGAGCACTTCATGCTTCCTTCTGCTGACCAGCTTTTGAAGATGCTGATTTCATTTTCCAGCAGGATTTGGCACCTGTCCACACTGCCAAAAGCACCAAAAGTTGGTTAAATGACCATGGTATTGGTGTGCTTGACTGGCCAGCAAACTCACCAGACCTGAACCCCAGAGAGAATCTATGGGTGATTGTCAAGAGTAAAATTAGAAACAAGAGACCAAAAACTGCAGATGAGCTGAAGACCACTGTCAAAGAAACCTTGGCTTCCATACCACATCAGCAGTGCCACAAAATTATCACTTCCATGCCACGCTGAACTGAGGCAGTAATTAAAGCAAAAGGAGCCCCTACCAAGTATTGAGTACATGTACAGTAAATGGACATACTTTCCAGAATTTTTTTTTTTTTTTTTGGTCTTATGAAGTATTCTAATTTGTTGAGATGGTGAATTTGTGGGTTTTTGTTAAATGTGAGCCAAAGTCATCACAATTAAAAGAACCAAAGACTTAAACTACTTCAGTCTGTGTGCATTGAATTTATTTAATACACAAGTTTCACAATTTGAGTTGAATTACTGAAATAACTGAACTTTTCTACTACATTCTAATTTATAGAGATGCACCTGTATATACATTTTTGTTGTCTGTTTTAAATCTGCATCTGAAGTGTCCCGCACTGTGCAGTGTGCAGCCTCATGTGTCAAAACAAACAGCACGAGGCGTTAGAGCCCTGCACGGGCCTCAAATTTAGGCCCTAGCCCGGCCCTGGCCCAAGACACTCAGGCCCTAGCCCGGCCCGTGTCCCAACAGCTTATCAGAATTACCAATCCGAGCCTGACTTTTTTCCCCCTTCTCCGAAAACAGCTTATACTACTGTTTAAGCTATTAAAATAGTTAATAGTTGTACGTAATGGCAAAGTGATTATATTTCGTTTTTTTTTTTTTTTTTTAAGTTAATTTAGAAAAGTGTGTGGAGTATTTTTGTTCATTAAATATAAGTTTGTTTGTTTTTTTTAAGTAACGACCAAACAGTCAGCGGCAGACAGTGAGTTAATCATAGCCTGTTTGATTAATTTAGCATTCTCAAATCATTACAACATGCCTAAAATGAAATCTTCAGATATAAAACAGTTTAAGCATATAACAATGTTTAAACATTAAACATCGATAAATGTGTGCTATATCCAATAGTTTGTAGGGAGAGTGGAAGCTAAAGTGCGCTTTGCAGGACACGGAGGAGCCAGCGCAATCAATTGCATTTTTTTCAGTGGAAACAACTTAAAATACGTTGTCATTTTTGCTCATAAAGGTAAGAGTAATACATAATTCGGAACTGTAAAGGGTTTACTTTTATTTGTGTGCACTCACAATATCAACAAAATGTTGTGCTTTTACAAAATAAAGAAAACACACAATGCGCATTCTGCCGACTTGGTCTTGAACAGGAGCACTTCACAAAAATTAACCCAAAACTCAGCAGATACATGCCTCACAGACATGATAAATATATCTATAGAAAGCTTTAAATTACTACTTAACGAAATGAAACAAATCGAAAACAAAAACTCAGAATCTGCAAATCATTCAACATCGACCTCAGTCTTCTCTCCTTACTCTGTTTATGTGGTAAGTGAAATTTTATGTACTGTAATTTAACAGGCAACCGTTAGCAGTTGTTATTTGTTTTCCGTCCCTTTCTGAATAGGGTTAGGGTTAGGTGCTGTGTCATCAAACATGATCTTCAGCTTACACATTAACAAGACACAAACAAGAGTTCACTACAGTACACTACAGTAGGAGAATGCAGTATTAATCCACAACTGTGCTAGATGTCTCGATGGTGCCAGACACAAAGAGAGAGGTACAGAGGAGGAGGAGAACAATACCAGCCCCCCACACCCCCTGCCTGACAGGAGCCCAAGTGATCTCCTCTCCTCTCCTCTGCCGACCCATAAAAAAAGGGGGTCAGACACCCACCACATGGAGGTGTTTACCATAATCCCTTCCAGCATGGTCACAACACAAAACAGCAGCCATGACAGGACGGGCTGCGACACAGGACAAGGGATGAGGGAGGAATGAGGATGTGCTGGTGGAGACGGGCCTGTGTAAGATGGAGGTTATGAAGCTTTCATGCTGCATTAACACAGCATCAGTCTACTAATGGCTCCTCTCCAGCTGTCGCTGTACACAGGCGCTCCGCTACACAGTCGCAGCATGCTGATGCCAAAGTGAAAAGCTTGCGAGAAATTTTTAAGCTAATGAGATGTTCAATTTAAGCGCAAAGTCCACTCTTCTCATTTGCTGTCAAGAAAAATGCATAATGATTAGATATTTAGGGGCTTGCAGCTGACATTATTGTTTGCTAACCACTTATCCTGTAAGAGCGGTTATTATAGCACTTAAATATTTTAAAAACAATCTCTGCATTTTATTTCACGTAAAGTAGGGCTGCACAATTAATCGAAATTAAATCGCAAAGGCAATAACTCACGATTAGCCAGAAGCTGCGATTGTCATGCGCATCTTTCAATGAAGCACAGTTATGTGATCAGTAGTAAATCTCCATCCAAAGGCCGGAGGGTGCTCTGGTGCTGAAAATCTAAATATGGCCCGAAGAAGAAATCCAGGAAACTGCAGCTGATTAAACAGAAGATTTAACTGCTTTCCTTGATTCTACGTGACTAATAAACACACGGCTATGGCAATATATGGTTTATCTGAGTTCTTGTTATTATAATATATCAAAATAAAGTATATCTATAATGAAATGCTAATTAGCCATTATCACTGCTTAGAATAAAATGGAATATTGTGCACAATGTGCCTTTATTTTTCTGTTTAAGAAGCCACATCATCTCACAGAAGGATTTCAAACACTCGACTGATGTTATAAAGTGAGTTTGGAGTAAAAACATGTTATTAAATGTGGTATTTTCATGTGCTCTCAGATGAAGCAGCATTTACTACACAGAGCCGTAGTTCACTGAGAAGATACGCAAATAGCTGTCTTATATTGTCATTATAATCCGTAATTACGTCCCCACTGGATACGACAAATGCCTCGTTTGTAATGGGTTTTATTGGTTTTGTCTCGTTGTGCCTGTGTTCTGATGATTTGTGCTACCCTGTCAGATTTTGGTACCTCCCATTAAAACATGGTAGCATAACTATCACGAATGATTACATCATTTTCATAATCCTACGATTATATCGTCTGCAATTATGAACGCGATTTTGTATAGCTTGTCAGAGAACTATGGCTCTGTGCAGTAAATGCTGTTCCACCTGAAAGCAGGTGATGGAGATTTACTACTAATCATAGAACCGGCTTTACTGACAAAATGTACATGACAATCGTGATTAATTGCATTTGATTAATTTTGCAGCCCTGACGTGAAGTTTATGTTTGTTGTATATATTTTTGTTTCAGACTTAGTCATTATAGTGAAAGCATGAGCTCAGGAATCATCAGAACATTTCCATCTAATATAAGCATGACTGGTACAAATGGTATTTTAAAAACACCCTCAATTAGGAGTAAAAACTTACAGTAGGTGGACAACCAGAATGGGTATTACCGCCGCATGTACCGCTGTCGCAGGGCCGCGGCGTTAACTCAGTCACATGTTAAAATCATTTGCGAAACAACCGCCAGGTGGCGCAAAGGGACGGATTGGAAACAGAGATGAAAGGAGGAAGTAAAACAACAATAACATTATAATATAACATTGTAACATCCTTAAAAACCAATTGAAAATTTAAAGTGTGTCAATTTCCAAACGTGGGATAGTCTTAGAGAACAGCCTATGCATCAAAAATTAAAAGAAAGACCTTTACACAAAGGCTCCTGTGCATGCTATTGTTATTAAACAGTCATTACTTAGGCATATATATATATATATATATATATATATATATATATATATATATATATATATATAGATTAACAAATTTACATTATATACTTAGGAACAGAGTCTGGGCCTAATCTAGGCTATATTATTAACTATTTACAAGTTTCGTGTATGGGTTTTATCCAGGTTTTTTTTTCTTTTCTTTTTTTTTTCATTGCATCTAAAAATGACTTTGTGCATGCACATTCACTTCGTGCGCTTTGACGCAGAACCTGCCTACCGCGTTGCTCAGCTGTGGACGATTTCAAAATGTTTGATATAAAGTTTGCTGTCCAATTTTATACAGGAGTTGTTCATTTAAAAAAAAAAATCTAATTATATTGTTAGTTTTATGCTAACATGCAATCAAGGTCTTCGGATACTATGCAAGATGCAAGTTCATTTAGGCTATTTAACATGCACTGTGACATTTTCACCCGTTTCAACTTATAAACTCCTTGAGATTTTAAAGACAGTAAGGTTTTAATTGCTTACATTATTTCTATGATATTTTTTACAAGCTGTATTCGTTTTCCATCTCGGAAACCAAGCACCCACTTTTTTCTTTTTAAAATCTATTATTCGCTCACATATCTCCTACAACTGAGTTTTTTGTTGTTGTTTATTTATTTATTTATTTATTTGTGGAAGGTACCACTGTCAGGGGAGTCAAAAGATTACAAAAAATTACATCATCATTAGAGTTGCCAATTAACTTCAGAAATGGAAAATAAGGGCTAATTGAGATTCTTTCTTTTATTCTTTATTTATAATGTTTATTCTTGTAGAAAATAAGTGTTTATTATTTAAGAAAATATGGGAAAGAATAAGGGACCAAAATATTTGTAATGTACAGTAATATAGGCCAATATCTGCATTCAGCTAAAAGGTTATCATATTTGTTTTGCTTAACCCATTTATGTACGATACAATTATTCTAAATAATAATAATAATAATAATAATAATAATAATAATAATAATAATAATAATAATAATAATGTCATAAAAAAATTATAATATTATTAGTAATTTTTATAATTATAGTATTGTTAATTTTACAAGGTTAGTAATTTAGGAGGTGAAAATACTGTGAAATTACAAATGGCATGGGATTTTAAAGCATAACAACTAAAGTTCAATGAAACGTATATAAAGCATTTTTTTTTAAATAATGGCACTTATAGTTTTGAACTAAAATATTATTTCAACCATATAGCCTGTGAATAAACAAAATGCATACTTTTCAATGAAGAACACTTAGAGAGTGTAGGTTGCTTCTGGTGTGTGGATTTGTACTTCAATATAATGAGCTCCAAGTTTAAGAATAGCCTACAGTAGGTTTTTTTTTTTTACTCTCTATTTAACAGCATTAACTTACAATGAAATATGTCTTCCTTCAGGTAGACTGAATGTTTTCCTGCCTTGCTAAATGTTGGGCTCATGATCAATGAGTTGCATTTGCCTCAAACTGATTTAGTAAAACCAAACCGCGGACTTTGAACCTGGGTGCAGTTAGCAGACATCCCAACCTGCAAAAAGTCATTTCAGGGAGGTATCCCGAAGCCCCACCCCCCCAAAAAAGAGGAAGGAGGACAAGGATATGACAGTTCACCACAGGACATGACTTTACTAAAAGTTATAAAAGCATAAAATATTATTTCTATAAACTATAGGCCTATGCTATTATTCGTTAATTATGTTTAAATATGTAGATTAATTTTACTATTTATATAAGCTGCTTATACTATTTATGTAAACTGCTTTTATTTATTTTTCATTGCAATTTTAAACAGGTCAAAGGAGTTTGTTGTTGTCATGTAGCCTTGGCAACTAGCCTGAATAATATGCACATGAAATGAAACATGTCAACTCACCTCAACATGCCTTTTGCAATCATTTAACCCACCATGGGCAATGCTGAAGTCGCTGTTACAAATAGTGCAGCGAGCAAGACTGTCATTATGTTTGACACTTATAAGACTTTCGTGTAGTCTGCCGTAAAATGTGTCTTGTTTTTTTTTTTTTTTTGGGGGGGGCACTCTCCCTCTGCCATGGTGCTCTTGTTTCTAGATAGACATTACTGATTAATTTGGTTCAGGAGAAGAGATAAAAGCCCGCCCACACTGACAATTGATTGGTTGATTTGCCGGAACAGGCCAATCAGGATGCTCTCTGTCTTACATGCGCTTCACACACGCACACTAGCACACACACGCAAGGTCTCTCGCTCCCTCTCCCTCTCTGCCGTGCGCGCGCTACACGGTTTGAAACAGTCTCTGTCTCGCATGCGCCTTTGCTCGCTCGCTCTAGATTCCGGGAGATTTTAACTAAATTGCGGGCATCAGGGAGCCGCTATCAATATACGGGAGACTCCCGGGACTTCCGGGAGACTAAGGATGTCTGAGTTAGCGCGAGTCACGCTCGCTGTGAAGCGGGAGCAGCTGACGGAGGATTCTGCTTGGTCTTAAAGCCTTCCTCAAATGCCTACATTCACAAATAACAATGATTTTCACAAAAATAATGATTAATTATCAATTGAGAATTTGTTATTATTATGGTCTGGTGAAAATAATAATATGGGCTGCGAGAAAATAATAAATAAAAAGAGTAGGGCTGCTGTGAGTGCAGGCAGCATTTCAACCCAGTAACATGACAAAACACCGTTCCTCACGGCCAAAAAACAGACCGAATTCAGTTCAGCTGGAGGGGGTTGGGGTTTGGGGTACATCTGTATAGCTTGTGGGGGTTGAGATAAAGGTGTGAATTTCTTGCTCTTTCATATGGACAGTGTCTTATGAGGGTTTCAAACTCGCAGAGCAGGTTTAGATAGGACAAATACCTCTCATTTTGGTTTTTAGGACAACTTTGAAAAAAGGTTTTGGTCCACTTCAAATGTTGACTACTAGCGCAATATAGTTTATTTGTTAGGTATTATAACTTAGTAGTTTAAGTTGAAAAAAAAAAGATGCAAACGGTTGTGTTAATTTTATTTGTTGCGTCCATACAATAGCCTATTTTTAGAGTGTGCAATATAAATTCTCACAGAATGTAGCCTATTCATTACCAATATATTGAACCATATCTTTATGTGTTTCTAAATCCCAAACAGAGTCCAGACATCAGTAAAGTGTCCATCTATGAACATGTTTTATAGGCTATTTTAGATTTGAGAAATACACATGCGTTACAGACGTGACAAAAAAAAAATATATATTTCTCATGTATGTAAAAAATTAAAGTGATCGAGATGTCGCCTCCTTGTCATGCATGAACATTAATAATTTTTGGACAAACACTTGAATATGAATAATAATTCACATTTTGCATATGCATTTCAAAGTAAATAATTTTTAACATGCAATTATCCAAAATAAAACCAAACAAGATCTGCAATGAAGATAAAATATGCGACAAATGAGAATAAATGCTGCGCGTCCCACTCAGCATCATACACGCTTCAATTATTTAGCTAAATCATGCAGGTTTAATTTATTCGTTTCTTGTTTTAATTAAGCCTAAATAATGGGAGCGAAATTATACAGTGCCTCACGAATTCCGATTCACGATTTCTAATTCCGTGTACAGACAAATATCTTTTTCCCAAGAAGTTATCTGTCAAAATAAAGGACAGGTACGGAATGAAAAGTAGTGCTTGACAAAAATGCATGTCGTTTTATTAAAGGAATTTTAAAATATAAATTAAAATATAGGCCTAATATGTGAGAATATTGACATTTTGCATATAAATCCATGTAGCCTAGCTCACTAAAATAGGCTACCACTTTTAATGCTTCGTTGGCCACCTACTGTAAATGTATGCACAACTGGTTCAGACTCTGAAGGAGTTGAACCTTTTTTACACCATCAAACCATCTACAGACACCCTGCATTTAAGTTAACTCACCAACCCAAGAATTTGCTTGTCCCAAATCATAGTAATAAAACTAGGATGCCAGCGATGTCAATATAATCTTTCTACTTGATTTTCCAACTGAATATTTGAATGTGAATATATCACTTATCATCTGTGCCATTACTAAAGAAGAGCTGACGATTCTCTCTCAAAGTTTTAGTTTACTGTCACTTGTAGTACAAAATAAATAAATAAATATATCATCGCTGCCCGATGAAACTCACGTATGTCCAAAACGGTTACTTTTCAGGAAGTGAAAAAAACACCGTATTTCAAAAGCAGTTGAATGTAGCGTTGTCATACTTGGTATGGCATCTTTACATGTAACCATATTCTTGCCAGTGTAATGATATAATCCACATTTGACCAAAATTGAGTTTAAATGGACATACGTGCATATTTTACAGTAACTGTGTTCGATACGCGTTCTTCCGATCATTAATTAGAATGGCCAAGTCGCGTTTCATATTGACAGATGAATACGCTCAGTTTATTAAATACGCTTAGTTAATTTAATATTAATTATAAATTTATTAAATGTCTCTTGCAAACTATGAAGGGACAATGAATCAATACACTGACATGGAGAGCTTCAATGTCGTACTTTCGTCAGCCAGGTTCACAAATATAAAAATAAATAAAAATATTCGGTGACAATTACTTCGTCTAGACCATTTACCGATAAATAATAGTTGTGAATATATAATAAACTTGAGAACAGTTGTCAAAAACAAACGTTTGCTGATACTTTACCTCACAGTGTTATTCGGCTATCCAGTGCTGAGCTTCGATGAAACTTCACGAGAACCGGCGAGATGCTTCCACAGGGCGGGAGATACGCGGCGTGATTGACAGCTTTGACACCAAATGGATATACGTGAAAATCAGATGACATGATTTCACAACTTTTCATTGGCCATTTAGATATGTGAAGCATACTGTATACGGAAATGAACCTGGACATTCAATCCGTTGAAAAATCTCAAAATCGGCAAAATGGACATACGTGGTTTTCATCGGACAGCGACGATATTTGTTTAAGTTTATAAATATCGGAATAGTGGACATACGTGGTAAGAAAAAGTAATAAATTCGATAATCGCTGGGTATTATTCGATTAGTAGTCGAAAATCGCACCCCTCCTGCGCATGCACCCACGCAGTCACGCACGCATAAACACACACCCATAAAAAGAGAGAGAGGGAGAGAGACTATTCAGGCTTTCAATCTGTACGATAACAAACTGTTTAACCCAAGACAATTGATGGTTGTATGATTGCTGAAACATATTAATATAACATAACCAAATGACGGCACTTAGCTATTAACATAACAGTCCGTCGATTATCAACTGCTCACAAGGCTGTAGGAGCGTAGGACATTTCTATTTTAAAAATGAGCCTGAACATTAATAGCATTTTTAAAAAAGTTTACAGATTAATTAAGATTAGGACAGATTAATTTAGCCATGAATATTAGGCTTAAAACACATTACGCGCTAAAACAGAATATCATTCTTAAAACACAGTACACGCTAAAACATTGTGAACAGCCTGAATGACGGCACTTATGTGAACATTAATTTTAACGTCTGTATTTATAACAATAACCCATTTCATATTTTTATTCAAAAAAATGAGCATGTCCACAGGGGGAGCTTTAAACTGAAACGAGGGAACTAATATAGAGCTTTACACGGCCCGGCCCGGGGGCTAATCAGAATTCTCTGCCTGAGTCCGTGTCGCTGTCCTCATTACACAGCTGCTGTTGCAGCCATTATAATAGTTTAGTTTGGGTTTTTAATGTCAAAGTGGTCATATTTCATTTTGATTCTTTATTAATTTAATTCAGAAATATGATTGGAACATTTTATGTTTGTTAAATTCAAGTTTGTTTGTTTTTTAAATAGCATACAAAGCGGCCAGAGCAAGACAGTGAGTTGAGCATTTTCAGTTTGATCAGTTTATCCTTCTCAAAAAAAAATAAAAAATAAGATTAGTGTCATAATATTTTAGGAATACAGTCAAAATTACGATAATAAAATCATGTTACATTGTGTGAAGCAAAAGTGAATATATTACACCTGTATACTCATTAATTAATTAAAAAAAAGTATGTGGCACCTATCATTCTTCACATTTAACACGAAAAACAGCACTAGGCTTACTGACGATTTTATAAACTCAAATTGATTTATTTCACGAGACACTCGTTAGTATTAAATTGTTGTTGTTTTTTTTCAACATGAACATTTATTTATTTGTTTTTATTTCGTGCTGCAAATATTAAACAGGAAAATATAATTGATTCGCATGCCGCTTGAAAGGAGGGGAATATCTCACTACAAGTTAAAGAGCGTAAAAAACATTTATTGTTTGTGTTTTATCTTAAAATTGACAGAAGGCTGAGGCTTTGTGTTATAATAAAAAGTAACAAAGCCCAAAGCTTATTGCGATTAAAACGTTACATATTATTTCCAAGCATTTATACCATAATTAAAAGCTTGTGAATAGTCACATAACATTATTTACTTCAGAAAAATCAACATAACAGTCTTTTTTTTTTTATATATGGGCGGTAAATGTTTATGGTTATCACCCAGTGTAATATTACATTTTATTCTTTCAACAAATAACAAATCATTTTAATGCAGCTAGCTCGTAATCACGTCTTAATACATGGGAAACAGGAAGTTTCTCGCTCAGCACAGTGGAGTGCATTGTTTTGTTAACTTTGTGGTTTATAATTTTGAGTCGTTTGGGATGTGGTGACACAGAAGACCCTCTCACAACATATTGCTTTATAGATCTATTGTGTTTGCCACTCAGAAATGTTCAAATAATCATGCTGCACGTATCAGTAGTTTCCTGCTTCCTGTTGAGGTGGTAATCCCCGAACCCGGTGGTGGATACCTGAAGTAAGGGATGCCGTCAATATGAAGATTGTTCCTGTTGTTGACTTCCTGTTTGTTGCTGCCGTGTGTCTTGAGTTTGAGCTCCATCACGTTATTTTTTATCGACTAATTTTTTATCTTAAAAATCTATTTTATACTGATCGAGACGGTGCGCAGCAGCGACGATCATCGTGTCAGGACCACTGCCCACGTATCGACGAGGACACGAAAGGTTCAGTAGACTTTTTGCTTTAAATGAATGGTTATTGTCATGGTGTAAAGAACATAAAATTTCTGGGAGCGTCCTAGGCTTTTTCGCGCTGATGGCCTGCACCCCAGCAGAGTTGGAGCGGAACTCCTCTCGGACAACATCTCCAGGACACTTTGCTCCATATGACTAGTAAGCCAATTAATAACTACTATGATGACTTTTGTTCTACCCACTTAAATGATAGAAGTACTTGCGCTGTCCAATCTATTAAGACTGTGTCTGTTCCCCGAATAGTGGGGTCAAAATATAAATTTAATGTAAGATCTAGAAAAAATCTTATAGTGATTAAACCAGAAAAATGTAAAATAAATGAACAAAAACAATTTTTAAAGTTTAGGCTCATAAACATTAGATCACTCACACCCAAAGCAGCTACTGTAAATGAAATGATCACAGAAAATAGTTTTGATGTACTCTGCTTGACTGAAACCTGGCTAAAACCAAATGATTATATCGGTCTAAATGAGTCTACTCCACCAAACTACTGTTATAAGCATGAGCCCCGTCAGACTGGTCGTGGGAGAGGTGTTGCAACTATATATAGTGATATTCTCAATGTTACCCAGAAAACAGGATACAGGGTTTAGCTCATTCGAAATACTTCTGCTTAATGTTACACTGTCAGATATGCAAAAGAAATCTATTGTATCTCTTGCTCTGGCTACTGTGTATAGACCAGCAGGGCCGTATACAGAATTCCTAAAAGAATTTGCAGACTTCCTCTCAGACCTTTTGGTTACAGTTGATAAAGCGCTAATTGTCTGAGATTTTAATATTCACGTTGATAATACAAATGATGTTTACTGACCTAATAAACTCGGGCCCACTCATACGCTAGATTTAATTATATCGCATGGAATCAATCTTACTGATATAGATATCGTACATCAAAGTGATGATGTTACCAACCATTTCCTTGTATCATGCATGCTGTGTATCACTGATATTGACTATATGGCTCAGCGTTACCGTCTGGGCAGAACTACTGTTCCAGCCACCAAAGACAGATTCGCAAATAACCTGCCTGATTTATCTCAACTGCTATGTGTACCCAAAAATACATATGAACCAGACGAAATGACTGGCAACATGGGCACTATTTTCTCTAATACATTAGAAGCTGCTGCCCCCATCAAATTGCAAAAGGTTAGAGAAAAACGTACTGTGCCATGGTATAACAGTAATACCCACTTTCTCAATAAAGAAACTCATAGTCTTGAGCACAAATGGAGAAAAACTAACAAGTGAGTTTTTAGAATTGCATGGCAAAACAGTATGTCCAGCTATAGACAGGCTCTAAAAACTGCCAGGGCCGAGCATATCCATAAACTCATTGAAAATAACCAAAACAATCCAAGGTTTTTATTTAGCACAGTGGCTAGATTAACAAATAACCAGACGCCACCCGACTCAAATATTCCATCAACGTTTAATCCAGACGCCACCCGACTCAAATATTCCATCAACGTTTAATAGTAATGTTTCTAAAATGGAAGAATGCTGTTTTTGCAACATGGGAAATATGGTTTTCAAAAGACAAGTTGCTGTCTAATATAACACCCAGATGTTTGACTGTAGAGAAAGTAACAGTACATGCGTCTTGTTGGAAACTGTAATCTGATCAAATGTGCATTATTATTCTTTAGCTTGGGTTAAACAAATTAATTTTACTTGGTTGGAACAGCAGCTACGCTTATTATGTCTCTATTTGTTTCTCTGTTTTGCCACGGGATTTACATCCTGTGGTAACTAGGATTTACACAAGCTCCATTCTGGATCCAGAACACCTGAGAGAAGAGATGATGATGCTAACCCTGAAAACAACATACAGAACTACCAACCAAGTGTGATTGCATCTCAGAGTCTTAATCGTCTGGGACCTCAGATGATGCTAACCCTGAAACTGACAGTCACCACTGATAAGCATACAGAACTACCAAATTGCAAGCTTTGATAGTAAAAAGCGCTATACATATAAACATTGAATTGGATTCAGTCCTGCCAGGAGGGTGCTGGCTTGTGGGACAATGCGGGTTTTCAGCCCGGGTGGTTCTCGGTCGTGGAACACGTTTGGCCTTGGACCAGCTCTATACTGTTGACCTCACCTGGGGGTGCTGGAGGATTCGGGGGCTCTGAGGTGGAGTTTGCCCAACCAATCCACAAGTACTTTGTGGATTTAGAGAAGGCAATCGACCGTGTCCCTCGCGGCATCCTATGGGGGGTGCTCTGGGAGTATGGGGTCTGGGGCCCTCTGTTAAGGGCTGTCCGGCCCCTTGTACGACCGGAGCACGAGCTTGGTTTGCATTGCTGGCAGTAAGTCAGACTTGTTGGACTGTTTGGGGTGTGGCATTTATGAATTTTATTGTTGGTTATTTTTTTTGTTTTTGTTTTCTGGGTTTATAGGGGGGGCCAGGGGCCGGAGGTTGTCCGGTTTCGGACCACATGATTTTGTCTCTCCTCCTGCCTCAAGTGGAGAAGTTCAAGTATCTTGGGGTCTTGTTCACGAGTGAGGGAAGGATGGAGCGGGAGATTGACAGGCGGAAAGGTGCAGCTTCTGCAGTGATGCGGTCGATGTTCCAGTTTGTCGTGGTAAAGAAGGAGCTGAGCTGCAAGGCGAAGCACTCAATTTACCCGTCGATCTATGTTCCTAATCTCACCTATGGTCATGAGCTGTGGGTAATGACTGAAAGGACAAGATCCCGGATACAGGCGGCCACTCGAGAAGAGCTCAGAGTAGAGCTGCTGCTCCTCCACACAGAGAGGAGCCAGCTGAGGTGTCTCGGGCATCTGTTCCGGAAGTGTCCTGGACGCCTTCCTTGGGAGGTGTTCTGGGCGCGTCCCACCAGGAGGAGGCCCCGGGGAAGACCAAGGACATGCTGGAGGGAATATGTCTCTTGGCTGGCCTGGGAATGCCTCAGTATCCCCCCAGAAGAGCTGGAGGAAGTGTCTAGGGAGAGGGAAGTCTGGGGGTCTCTGCTTAGACTGCTGCCCCAACGACCCGGCCCCGGACAAGCGGAATAAGATGGATGGATGGATGGATAGATATATAACAAATAAATAGGCCTATACATGAAATATTTATTTTATTTAAATAATAAATTACGAAAATGAACGAAAAACTGTGCAAGAAGCAGCCTAGTAAGCAGAGATTCGGTTCATGATTGTGTTGCGTGAAAGGAAACCAGACAGTAGAAAGCACCATTCTATTTTTATTTAGGCTTATTTTACAAAAGCACAAAGATTTGTTTTTATTGTGAATGTACACAAATAATATTTTGTTCTACGTGGATATTGGAACGCGAGTGAAGTACATAATAAATAATATTTTGCCATCCAAATACATTGCGAATACGGAAACATTTGATTTTGTGTCGAATGAGAGACACAACATTGGTTTCAGTTTCGTTTTATCTTAAATTAATTCATTTTTGGCTTGTCATTTACATTGCTAGCTTCTTATATTTTTAATTATTGTTCTTTTCTAAATACTGTTAATTGAAAGGACTTGTTGTGGACTGAGGGGAACTAAAATAGCCTAGCAATGTTTAAAATGTTTATTATAATGTTTGTAAACATTTTGCGTCGGCATTAGGCCTATTTCTAAATGAAATGATAAAACGCGACTAGACTATAGCCTACGCGACTTATGTTTTTTGTTTCTCTAAAAAACTATTTTTTATACACGTAGTGTATTTTAACTATGCAGCAAATTGCTTTTTTTTTTTTTTTTATTTTGTTTATTTAATTTTTGATTATTGATTAAATATATATATGTATTTTTCTTTTTATTTAACTGATTATATTAATCAGTCAAAATTCTTAACGGTCGGTTAACGGTTAACCCGTTAAAATGGGTAACCTATACAGTGCTTTATGGTGCTAGACGAAGTGGATGAACTTGTCAGATGCCATTCTGGATTTTGGGGTTCACTTGTACATGGCTCTGAATTGTCAAAACACCTCTCAAAATGCTTGCTACGGATGCAAGAAATGCAGAAAATCAAACTCGATTTGAATTTTTCTATGATGAATGAAAGTTTTGGAGTACAAAATTTTCAGTATGCAGGACCTTAAGAATTCTCCTAAATAACAGTGAAAGTTCTTAGATAAGAGTTTTTTCTGTAAAACCCATTAACAAAACTGCTGAGAGCAACTTTTACTAAGAAATGGGGAGAAATGTTAAGCTAAGAGACAGGGTGGGGTTGACCTTATTGCTATGGATGGATTTAAAATAAAAATGTTGTTATATTAAAAAAAGTTTTTAAATGTAGTGTCTCTAATTACAAGGATATGTTCAGCTAATTTTCAGCCTCTTACATGTCTGCATTATAACTGGACTCGAGAACAGAACAGTTTCGCCCAACTTGTACATGAAAAGAAGGACACAAATTATCATGAAACTTTTCTTAAATGCTTACGTTCAGGGCAGACAACAGCCATTTCAGTTAGGGCTGTGTATTGCCAAAAATCTGGCGATACGATACGTATCACGTTACAGGGGTTGTGATACGATATGTTGCGACACATTGCGATACTGTCAGCAAGGTGATATATTGGGATATTTCTTATTTTAGGAATAGGAAATATTTTTAGGAAAGCTGTCATTAAGAACACAATTCAATTCAAGTTTATTTGTATAGCGCTCTTTTCAATACAAATCGTTGCAAAGTAACTTTACAGAAAATTAAGTTTCTACAATATTTAGTAGTCGCTTATCAGTGGTGACTGTCAGTTTATGTACATATGGCAGAAATGTGCGGAAAAACCAATTAAAGACATAATCAAACAGATGAACACTATTAACAGCAATTATATTATATGATGCAATCATAGCAAAATTTGGTAGTTCTGTATGTTGTAAGAACACACCACCATATGCAAACCTTAGCAATAAGAACACAGTGGGATCTGCATTTGCAATAATCATCATAAGATTCAAGGTTATTGAACCAATTTTTGTGCAATACGAGCAAAGGGTGGGGTGTTGGGAATTAAAGTGCTTGCAGGATCCTTTAGTTAAATGTATAATACGTATAAAATGTATTTTATATAAAGACCATATATATATATATATATCCTTATATATATATATATATATATATATATATATATATATATATATATATATATACATATATATATATATATTAGAACCTGCTTTAAAGGTTCACAGTTTTGGTTTACAAGTGTGACATACAATGTCATAACATTTTGATCTGAACAAAAAAATTACATCTGCTTAATATCAATAAAAAAGTGCTTACAGGATTCCTAAAGAAAACAAAACAATTATAAAACAATAAAATAAATACAGATGTCGAGCCTTTTCACTTGGATTTCACAGGTTTTTCATTTTGTATTTATGTTCTGCGTGGAATCGGCGAAACCACGACGCGAGCACCGCCCCAACTGCACAAAACGGTCCCAAAATGAGAGACGGCTGCAGGCGCGACGCGCTGCGACCCTACCGCCCACCTCGACCCACCCAGCGCGAGCCACTCTTCACACGGGACGCGGTGGCAACGAGGCGGCACCCTCGCCACATTCCTGCGGTTGACGTTACCACAAAAATGACACAGAAATGACAGCACACTTCAGCTTTGTACACTGAACGAGGAATAGGGACAATTCTTTCATCCTCCATTACTAGCAGCGAATAGCGATATTAATGCTAACATTAGTGGCATGCCCTAATGCTTGTATTTCCTGTTACTCTCACTGTCAGTCAGAGATGAAGACTGCCATCTAGTGGTCGGGATGTAAACTCAAAATGAAACAAATGACATGAATCTTTTATTTTTTTTTTTTTTTTAAAAATCGATATTTTGTTTTTGTGAATGGATACAGTATCACCAAACAAAATACCGCGATACTTACGTGTATCGATATTTTCTTACACCCCTAATTTCAGTGACTTATTTTAGTTAACATGAGGACAGCACTTGACGTCAATGTTTGGAGGAAACAGCACTGGTCCCCCGAAACTGTCAGTGACCGCAGACTTGGCAACACTGGTTGGCATTTACTACACAGAGCCGTAATTCACTGACAATCTAGGAAAATCGATTGTAAATCGCAAGCGATTCTTTGTCTTGAAAGCGATTTTGTGTAGCTTGTCGGTGGACTACGGCTCTGTGTAGTAAATGGCGCTCCACCTGAACCAGTGTTGCCAAGTCTGCGGTTGTTTTTCATGTCCGCGGGGTGAAGCGACCCCAATACCAATAACGTTATATTTAGCCCCTAAAATGTGAATATTACCAGGGCAACCCTGCCAAAAAACTTATATTTTAACCCCGGGATGCAATTTTTATCGGGGAACCTCCTGGAAACGCGATTGGGCTAGTTTTGGACTAGTTTTGAGAAGCAACTGGGCAGGATTTGTTGTGAAAACCTGGCAACCCTAATCTTAACGTACGTGCTGGAGATATACTACTAATCACAGGAGCGTCTTTACTGAAGAGATGTGCATGAAAATCGTATTCGATTTTTTGCACAGCCCTAAAATTAAGTATATTTATCATGTTGTAGCTTCAGCTTTTCCACTTGTCATATAATTAATGAACTCAAATGATTTCTGATTAAGCATCTAAAAGGCATTTCCCCAGGGTAACCTTTCAAGTCAACGTCTGTTTATGTAACACAAACTCTCTTCTCACACCAAGACACCATTTTTCCTAAAAAAAAAAAATAAAAAAAAGAAAGCCTGTCACCACCCTGAGCAAATGAAACCAGAGAATGCCCTGCCTGCCTATTTGTATTGCAAACTAGAGTCTACTTTTCAGCCAGGCAGGAAAAGACACCGGGAGGATGGCACCTCCAGGAAAAAAATAAACTAAAAATAACAGGAGAGAGAGTGGAAAAACCTGCTCTGGGCAGAGCAGCACAAAACTACCTCAGAGCTGCAGGTGAAGCAGACATAAACAGATCCGCAGATACCTACAGTTCAGCTGTTTAAACACTAATGAATGCAAATAGAAAAGGCTTACTTCAAAAATAAAGAGGATGGAGTCCAGCTCCTCCCGTTGAGATTTGTTCCCTGAAAGAAAGCAATAGAATTAGTTATTGTGTAATTTTACAGTACAATCATTCATTCTTAGTGTTTATTCACTCAGGCTTGTGTTTTTGCTGTGGTTAGCTATACAGTTATGATCTTCAATGAATCCGGGGTGGGCATGAGTACCAGAGTACAGGTTAAAAGTGACTGTGATGATCATTTGATGATCACATGTTGTCCAAGACGTTGATGTCTGATTGGTTAGTGTTGCCGTACAGGCTGGATAATTCTAGTAAAACTATGGCTTTGAAAGTGTGCAGTGAACAAATAAAAAGAAATTTCATTGTTGCTCATTGTTAGTTCATATTAGCTTATGCATTAACTAATGTTAACAAATGGAGTTTATTGTAAAGTATTACCGTAAATTATTTGTACTTTGGCTGCCTGTGTTTTAGAGCATTGTTGCATGAGTTAGACATTATAGCAATGTCAAGTTCATTTGCATTCCATTTAAATGGAATACAATTTTTAATAATTGTGCTGTAATTTTCTTCAAAAGCCTATTTTCTCTTCATCGATTCTGAATTTCATTGCCCCAGAATATTTTGTTGAATGAAAATCTGAACATGCAATATGTCAAAAGAAACATCAGAGCAGCCTCTGCTTGCTATATATAAATAAATAAATTAATTAATTTTCACTTCCTGGTCAACATTTCATCTAGTAACTTTAGGTTTTGATTTATATGCTATTATTATAACATTATAATGCTACAGTCTACTGGTTTTCATCAAAATAATCTTTAATCAAAAACATTTCATTAACAGTAATGATGTGCATAACCTCCCGGGCTAATCGTCTGATTCAAATGATATATCATGAGTTCACGGGTCTATTTTGAATAATTGATTAAAAGGACAGGCTCATAGGACTCACCTCCAACTGGTCGCATAGTATAGAACAACTCAATAAAAAGATGAGTTTTCAAAATCAGGAGGATTTTTTTGTTTGTTTGTTTGTTTTTTTGCAGTGGATGCAAAGTAAACGATCTATCATTTACTACAAAAATATAGTGCTCTCTTTCTCTTGTTTTCTGCATTTAACTTCTGCTCTAAATTGCTAATCTACTTTATACTAAACTTATTATGCATTATGCACTATGAACATTGTGGGCTCTACGACAAACTATGATAATCCTAATTTGTAAGATGCTTTGAATAAAAGCACAGGATAAATGTAAATGTAAATATGGCTCAATTTAAGTCCATACATTTTTTGCCCATGTCATCATCTGCCCGGTAAAAATTGGCTTAGAAAAGTGCACATCTCCTTCACATCCCAAGTGACATGTTTAATGCTTAGGGTTACACACAGCATCACAGGTTATCTTTAGGGTGATACTCCATCTGATGCTCTTAAGAAAGCTGATGTTGTCATTATAGTGCACTGGTGCATGTTAGCACTGCAGTTCTGTGTTCCAGCATTTTAATACCAGGTCTTTAAGTAACTCAGTTAAAAACTGCTCAGCTGAATCATAAAATCCCGCTCTTGATATGCAGGAAAATTATGAGGTGTGAGTTTCAAACAAATATTTCTACTGTAGAATTGTGCTTCAGCATGAAGGACAGATGACCTTCACTGAACACAGAGCAGGAAAACCACTTTGGTCAGTGATGGGACTCAACAGAAACAAAAGCCTCATTAACTTCACATGAGGAGGCATGCAGGCAGCAGCGAGGCAAGGCTATGACATCAGGCTAAGGAAATGTAGGCTTGAATCAGATTTTTTTTTTTTTTTTTTTTTTACATTATTCAAAAGCTCTTTTCCAAAACCTTTGTGAGCTGCCTTTCTATCTAAGCAAGATATCTTCCAATATAGCATGAAACTGAAATTTAATCTTTTACAGTATGTGACTGATTTGGAATGAACTACATTAGAGATGCATCAAATATATTAGAATTAGGAATGTACAATATTATCAGAATGTTATGTTATCAGCAAGGATATCAGTAAAAATCCAATATCGTGTATCCTTAATCAATCACATCAGTTATTGGTTGTTGGTGGTGATTTCTTGTTTTATATATCAGTAAGAGATGATAAACAGTATGCGTATTTATCGGTAAATAGTATATATTTAATTGTAGATTCCTGTTTCCAACTATATTTATATTTAGGGATAGCAACAGTTTAATTTGCTCTTAAAAGGTAAAGGTTATGGTACTCTTTTTTTTTTTCTAGGTAACAATTTTTGGGTATTCATTTATTTACATGCACAACTTCAACACTTGCACTTAGTGCTTGATTTACCTAGAAATATTTCAAGTACATAAATCAATTGTTCTTAAGAAATTAAGAAATAATTATCTACATAGGGAACAATCTCCCTTGCTACATTACTATAATATTTAGATGTTAAAATTAACAGCATAGTCCAAACTATTAAATTAAATTACTACTTATTTACAGATATAACAAATCAGAGTCAAATAAAAATGGAATTGTAAGCAAACATTCCAACTACTGGACAAGCTGATGAGAAGCTAATGAGCTATTTACACTGAAAGACTTTCCTGAGGAAAATGTAACATTAAGGGGGTCATATGATGTTGCTAAAAAGAACATTATTTTGTGTATTTGGTGTAATGCAATGTGTTTATGTGGTTTAAATATATATATATATATATATATATATAGTATATATATATATATATATATATATATATATATATATATATATATATATATATATATATATATATATATATATATATTATATATATATATATATATATATATATATATATATATATATATATATGTATGTATGATATATGTATGTATGTATGTATGTATGTATATATATATATTTTCCACATACTGCACATTATTGTTTCTCCTCTGTGCTCCACCTTTCTGAAACACATAATTTTTTACAAAGCTCATCGGTCTGAAAAGCGAGGTATGCTCTGATTGGCCAGCTAGCCAGTGCGTTGTGAATGGCTGAATGCCTCAAGCATGTGACGGAAATGTTACGCCCCTTAATATATTGTGTTGCCATGTCCCGTTTAGAAAACTGGTGCTACAAGACAAAAACAATAAAACCCATTACAAACGAGCCATTTGTGGCATCCAGCAGGGACATAATTACAGATTATAATGACTTATCCTGTGTTTTTACACGTTGGGTTACATCACGCCGCATCAACATAAAAACAATTCTGCATTTGTGATCGGAGAAGCGACAAACAACAAGCGCTACTCTACAGCAGTGGTTCTCAATTCCAGTCCTCGCACCCCCCAGCTCTGCATATTTTACATGTCTCTTTTGTTAACACACCTGATTCAGATAACCAGCTCGTTAGAAGTGAGCTCCGTGCAAGAACTGTGTTTCCACTGACATAGTCCCTACACAGTGTTCACTGCTGCCTACTCCCTGAGCAGGGGAAATCTGTTGAAGTTTACCTCACTTCGGAACATTCATTCACGGATTTGCTCTGCGCAATGTCTTCACAGACGGACAAATGTGACATCATATACCTCTGAATGGAACATATTCGTTCGCTTCAAACTGGAATTATGACGGAATATCCTGTGATGTCCACTTCACAGGGCACTTCCGTTCGAAGAAGTTTTTATTTATATACAGTAGTGTCTTTCCATAGCTCAAGGTCACTTTACATAGTGCTAAACAAAACATTAGCACACCCATATACACAATACAAACACATAAGGCCACATAAAGCCACATTATCCAAAATACATATTAAAAATATGTTTTGTTATTACTTAGTTTAAGGAAATTCAAGGACATCCCATGCTTGATATCCCTGATGCATGCAGTAAGTGAGTCAGGCAGTGATGACCTATCAGAGCTGGTGGTTAGGTCAGTTTGAATGTCATCAGCATAGCAATGAAACTGAAGTCCATGCATGCATATGATTTCACCTAGTGGATATATATAAATTATAAACAGAAGTGGACCAAGAACTGAACCTTGAGGAACACTCTGTGAAACTGGAGCAGTGGCAGATTTATACCCTTGTATGGTGATATAATATTTTCTATCATTGATGTAGGAAATGAGCCAGGAAAGAGCTGAACCAGTGATACCGATATCAGAAAGGTGAGAGATGAGTATTTCATGGCAGACTGTGTCAAATGCAGAGCTTAGATCAAGAAGAATCAAGAGGTTTATTAACCCAGAATCCATGGACAGAAGAATGTCATTAACCACACGAAGAAGAGCAGTTTCAGTGCTATGTGATGAACGAAATCCTGATTGAAAAGGTTCAAAAAGGCCATTAGCATTTAAGTAAGATTTCAATTGTGAAGCCACGACTTTTTCAAGAATTTTACTTAAGAATGGTAAATTTGAGATTGGCCTATAATTGTTCATATCTAGATGGTCAAGAACTGTTTTTTTAACCCTCTGGAGTCTAAGGGTATTTTTTGGGCCTGGAGAAGTTTTGTCATGCCCTGACATTTGTGCTTTTTTCAGTTTCTTATAAATATCCAAATGGCTAAAGTCTAATCTCACTGTAATCAGCACAAACTGGGCTATAATAATATGTGAGCAGCATGTATGTACATGATTGTGTTTTTGAGAAAAAAAAATGTTATGCGTGGTTAGTGAAAAACTAAAAATGTTAAATCACTTGAATAAGGCAATAAAACACATACAGAACATTGGTTCCCGGGACTTTTGAGAACTGGAGCTTGTAGCCTAGAATTTTTTTTTCTAAATGATGTGAAAATCATCTTGTTTACTCACTTACAGAAAACAATATATTGATTTAAATTTTCTAAGACACTTTTTGTTGGTAAAAGTCATATGCGAGTAGGCGTCAACTACCTGAGAAGAAAAAGGCCTGCATAATGAGCTGCATAATGAGCCATTCAGTCAGCTGTGTCACTGAATGGCTTACAATGAGTTACAAGAAAGAATGTGAGGACAAAATAAATGTATATAATTTTATGTTTGTAGTTTATTTAGAATATATTTAATTATCCCACAACATAATTTAATATTCACTTGCGAGTGCAGTTAAACAGTTTATTAGGAACAATCAAAGCTGACTTTCAAACTGAATTTTTTTGCATCATTACTCCAGTCAAACGATCCTTCAGAAATCCTTTTAACAATCTTATTTTCTAAAAAAAAAACATTTATTGTTATTATTATAATAATCATTATATTATTATTATTATTATTATTATTATTATTATTATTATTATTATTAAATCATTATATTATTATTGTTATTATTATTATTATTATTATTATAATTGAAAGAACAGCATTGTCTGTTACATTTGTTACAGTTACATTTATTGGTACATTTATATTATTTACATCAAGCTTTTGAATGGTATAGTAGTGTATATTGTTATTGAAACTTCATGATATTTCACTTGATTACACATTAAGTCAGGAATTATAGTTTGGAAAAAGTCTTTGGAAAAAGTCTAACTAGTAAAATGTTTACACGTTATGTGAAAACTAGTACAAGTATATAAATAAATAAATAAAAAGAAACTTACTCATGTTTATGATCTCTGCTGAATAAAGTGCTTCATTTTTTTTTCTGAGGAAATCCAAATCTCAAATCCTCAACCACATCACATCTTTTTGGGGTGAATTATGTCTTATTCCTCTCATCGCGAAGCAAACAGTAAAATAAAAAAAACTTGAAGAACAATCTCGCTGCGTTGTCTTCTGTTGTGTGAGCTTTTTCAAGCCGCACGCTTCAGTGAAACATTATCATCTCAAAAGCGCGTTCAGCGTGTGGGCGTGGTCGCATTAGAAGATAATGAAGGGAGACGTGAAAAACGGACATCACGTTGTTTTCATATGGATTACTTTATTACTGTATATTTGTTTTCGGCAGCACTTTTTTAGTTTAAAAGTAGACATGTCAGGCTTTATATATATATATCTCTCATGTATCTGTGTTGAGTATTCACTGAGTTACAGTTCATTTTAATGACGCGTTTGGAACTGAAGATCAGCGCAGACAAAGGCTGCAGACAGCACTCCTTGTTTGTTATCTTTATTTTATAAATGCACAAAGTTTTGTTGTTATTATGTTGTTAGAAAAAAAAAGTAGACCCTGTATTGCTCTTATCTGTACGATCAAAACTGAAAGTGTAATTTAAGTTCTTTTCGGGGTTATCAGGAGAAAATACGCGTTAATCGACTTCAGAGGGTTAAGCATGGGGGTCACCGCAGCCATTTTTTTTTTTGTTTGTTTTTTTTCAGATGCTATACTACAGTTAATAATATGTGTTATGAAAGGTTCAACCTCAGGAACATGCATCTTAATCAAAACAGTAGGTGAAGGATCAATCTGGCAGGATGTAGAATTTGACTTCACAATTAGATCACTTACAGCAGTAGAAGTAGTGAGAGTAAAAGCGGAAAGAGAGTATGTTGAGTGAGCCGAGTCAGCTGACATTAAGTAAACATTTGAGTCAGTTGTATGAGGGGTATCTTTGGAAATGGATTCAGTGATAGACTTCAGTTTGTCTGAAAAGTAATGAGAAAAGTTATTCACAAGCACCTCAGAGCCAGAAATAACAGGGTTAGTGAGTTTGTTGACCATAGCAAACAGAGATTTGGGCCTGCACATGGGAACTGTTAATTAGCAAGCATATATATATATATATATATATATATATATATATATATATATATATATATATATATATATATATATATACATATATATATACACATATACACACACATACATACATACACCACACTCACACACACACTCATATCACACACATATACACACACACACACACACACACACACACACACACACACACACACACACACACACACACATTACATACTATATATATATATATATATATATATATATATATATATATATATATATATATATATATATATATATATATATATATATATATATATATATATTCTTTTTTTTCCCCAGAAAACATACAAACATATCTTACCTTTTTGCTTTAAGTTACTTTCCAGTGTAATGAAATTTTCATAGAAGATAAAATAAATCTGTGAGCAGTTGGTTTCAAAAAATGCCTTCAGTTCATTCCTGTCAGTAATATCTGTGGAGAAAACAAGCAGAAAATAAAGAATTAGACAAAAAAAAAAAAAAAACACTAAGTCCAATATGTGCATAACTGAAACATTAGAGTCAGATTATATAATATGGTATAATATTGTATAATTAAATGCTGAACAAATAATTCAAAGATATGAATGTGCATGTAGACAATAGATTTAATCCAGACACAAACATTCATGAAATTTAGAGCTGAAACAACTAATCGATTTAATCGATTAAAATCGATTATTAAAATAGTTGTCAACTAATTTAGTCATCGATTAGTTGCTAAATAACTTTTATTTGCCGTAAGCGGCTTATTTCGTGCATATTTTAAATCTACGGTGATCAAAGTGTGGCAGTAATGAGCCACCGGAGGTTTTACTCAGCCAGTACAGCAGGAGAAGTAGCGAATAGCCAATAGCTGGCCTCGTTTTATGTCACGTGCTTCCCGCACAGCGACAGCGTCTCTGCAGCATTCAGCGAGATAGCGGAGGCAGGCGGCAATGGAGTAAGCTCGAGAAAGGAAAAGAAAAAAGCGGAAGATAAAACTAATCGAACAAAGTCATCCAAAGTGTGGGAGCACTTTACTTTGAGCCTTCAAAAAAGAAGAGTAATCTGTTAACTGCGGCAGGAAACATAGCCTCTAAAAAGAGAGCAAGCCTAATGGTGCGTTCACACCAGACCCGAATAGAACGTCTGGCGCGAGTGATTTCAATGTTAAGGGCCGTTTCATAGTCAACGCATCTGTACGCATACGCGTCCCCAAGGCTACGCATCGTTACGCTTCAGCTGCATTTTGCGTCGGTGTGTAGCCAAATGTGTCGTCCTAGTTTTTGATACGCGACGTGCCGATGCACGCAATACTATGCGTTGTCGGTGGGGGCGACATCGCATGTATTGTATATTAATTCAAGTATATTGTGTTTACAGAAGAAGAAGGTTTGACAATGGCGGGCGAAGAGGAAAAACGTATGCCAGCTTATATGTATAACATACCACCGCCTATCTCTGCGCTGCCTTTGTTGCCGCCGATGTAAAATCAGCAATAGAATGCACTCCTCTTCAGTTGCCATTGTGATCTGAATATCACGCGACCCGACTCTACTAATATCACCCGACTCTACTACCCCGTTGGGTGAGCGCTGTATTGCATACACGCATCGCCCGTGACGCTTGCGTCCACTGTTTAGACTATGAAAGGGAGCGCGTCGTTCGCGTCGCTCGCATTGCTTGCTCGCGTTGACTATGTAACGGCCCTAAGTCAATGCAAAGACGTGAATAGACAACCTGCGGCGCGTTTCGGGTGAATGAGGTGCCGCGAATAGCGCGATTTATTCGCGCAAGTCGCGTCTGGTGTGAACGCACAGTAAGCCCTGAACATTTGGACATGATGTTGACCTTTTTTGCACTGCAATGCAAAGTTTTTTTGCCAATGCCAACAAGATTTTATGGTTGGGGTTGCAACATATTAAGAGTTTAAATTCCCCAATCAGGACACATTTTCTCCCTAGTGTTTTACTAGTCCCTTGTGTGATATTCTGCTCAAATAAAATGTAATACAGCTAGGTCTACGACAGTCACCATGACAACCGCGTCACCACCGTGGTCTACTGCCACCAGCAGTTTATTAGGAATTGCACAAAATAGATTAGAGATGTAATGTAGAGTGTTTTAATATATATGATGAATATAATTTTAAAAAATATAATAAGAACAATTCTGCTCAGAACTTCATTAATATATATATATATATATATATATATTTTTTTTTTTTTTTTGCCTCACCTGTAACTTATTTTCTTATTTATTTTAATTACTTTTCATACCATTTGTACTGTACATGCTCTTTGTACACTGAGAGTAACATTATCAGCATCTGAATGCTATATTCACATGGCTGTAAGGTAAGGTTTAAAGCTTGGGGCTTTAACTTAAAATGTGACCATTTGAACTGCTGGTAGCACATCCTGAGGGAGCACACATTTTCAGAACAGCGTTTCCAAACTCATGACCCAAATGCTCGTCTTATTGGTCCAAACATATTTAAAAGCTGAATTGAATAGATATTATCCTTGCTGATGTTCAGAGAGATGATCAGATGGCTTCTTAGGGTCATTGACCACTGTATCCAAGTGTATTTTAGTCAATCTGCATCTGTCAATTGCTACATTAGTCACTCTTAAATGTATTTTTGTCATTTTATTTAATTGTTTATTTATAATAAGCTCTAAGGATGCACCAGATGTTCAGCAACTGGAATTATTCAGCGGTAAATAGCAAAAAAATCTCTTTCTCAGTGTTCGGCCGAATAAGCGAAAAAACTGAATAAATTGTACCGAACAATGACGTAACGCAATCAAATAGTTGGGTGCGCTAATGCAGCGAACATGTGGGCAGCATGGAAGCATTTAAAAGTGTCAGAGAAAGACACAGACAGCCAGAGACTGCTTCATCACATATCTTTGATGAGAAGAGGAAGACTGATTGTTGCTGGTTACTGTATAATGACTGAAACGGCCTTACAAAATCAGTCAATAAACTGCAGAATGTTATGTTTTCATTCTGACAGTGCTGCGAAAGCTTGCGGCGCCAACTGCTTGTTAGCCAGGGTTAATTGCAGGTATTGTGAGGATGATGTGTGATATTGCAGTGTTTTTTTTCAGTTGCTCAGTAACATTTTTACAAGGCATGTATGTGACAATGTGATACGTGCAACAAACATTTTCCCAAATTCTTAATGAGAATCATGTATAAATATGCTGTTGTCAACAAAAAGCAGCACTGAGGTCTTTATCGGGGCTTCTGCCAAAATAAAAGCTCCATCAAAATCCATAAATGTTAGCATTGTAATTTTAATGTTGTCCTGTAAAATAAAATAAAAATGTGCAAGACAATAATAATTACAATAATAATTACAACAGCTACATTAATACATTTATTATAACATTTACACAGTGATCGAATCTGTAATAGATTTGTATCTGTGGGATCTAAAATATTTTAAAAGAATTCTCTTCTGCTCAACAAAGCTGCCTTTATTTGTACAGTATTAAAATACATGCCCGATTCAAGAAGGGGGGCTTTTTTACAGTATTAAAATACATGCCCGATTCAAGAAGGTTATATATATATATAATATATATGATATATATAATATATATATATATATATATATATATATATATATATATATATATATATATATATATATACACACATATATATATACGCATATATATATATATATATATATATATATACATACATATATATACACATATACATACATATATATACACATACATATACATATACATATATACACATATTATTTTATTTGAAAATATAGATTTGTGTAGGTATATATATTGATTTACGTTAATTTTTAATATATGAATATTAAATGGAAAAAAAGTGAAATTATTTAATATATATATATATATATGTATGTATAGATATATACATTATACATATAAAGTATATATCTATCTATCTATCTATCTATATATATATACTATATATATATATATATATATATATATATATATATATATACACATACACACACACACATATATCCATATATATATATATATTATATATATCACATATATGATAATTATTAAAATACATGCCCGATTCAAGAAGGGGGTCTCAAGAAGGGGGTCTTTTTTTTTTAACTTATTAAGTTGAATTGTGCTTTGTTGGTTTGTTGTTTTGTAGATTGTTTTTATTTTTGAGTGTTATGTAAAAACAGTAAAAAAATGGGTAAAAATTTGGGTATTTAATTTATGCAATGGTGAAAAAAAAATATTGGTGAAATACATGGGGAAAAAACACAAAAAACTGTGTTCGGTATTCGGCCTTTGGCACAGTGTTTCATTTTGTTCTGCTTCGGCCAAGAATTTTCATTTCGGTGCATCCCTAATAAGCTCATCAGTCATCTAAGGTAGTCATCAATATGTTTCCTACAGTATCAATTTACATTGAGCATTGATACCATGGTACCAGAGCTTAGTATCATACAGAAATGAAAAATTTGGTTTCAGAGCAACCCTAAGGTTGGCAGAGACCAATGTTCACATCTCACCTCCTCTTTCCTAAACAAAGCGATCAAAGCAGCCCAAAGCCGTTAGACTGGCTCCAGGGAAACACTGGCATTTGCAACCAATTTGTAGCAGTGGCACTGGCCCGATTTTTAATAACAGCAGGGACAGATGATAGATGATGACAAGGAATGGATTTGATGGCTGAAATAATATTCTGCCTGGAGCCAGACTGACAGAGTTGTGAGAACAACATTTGACAAATATGGATGAAGTCACTGCGCTGGGCCAGTGGTGCTTATGTTTGGACATCCTGCATTTTAGGTAACTGCCCACTGAATATTAACAATTTCTGAGAAAAAGTACTAGAAAATCTAAATGTAAATGACATCCCTAGCATTGATATTACCATAAAAAGCTGTAAAAGCTATAACACATTGGGATGGGTGGGCTTGCCCAGAGAAAGTCCACATCCAATGGACGTCCGAATAAAGCAAGTAGTCACATCCTAAATAATGGCAAAATGTAAACGTATCAGGATGAGCTCCTTTATTATTGCTAAATCTATTATTACACTAGATCTACAGGCCAGAAAGGGTATTACTATTATGATTTGGAAGCTTTTCTACCTTTCTCCTCACTCAGACCATGCATTAAACTCTCAGGACTCGTAGCAAATAATGACTTTAAATTCAACTGTCAATCTTAAAATGGGCCTCTCTTTTTTAATCTGTAAGGTGGGGAAATATACTGAATATTCATAATACATTCACAATGATTTTGCTGGTTTAATCAGATTTAAACAGAAAAGACAGTTTATAGGGAATGCATTTTATGTTGTTTATTAACCATCTGAAAAAAAATCTACACTGAAAAAAATATGCTAGTGTAGGATTTGGTGTAGGAAACAATTTCCACTAAGAAATTGCTGGGAAATGTCACATAATTACAAAGACATGGCAAGTAAGAGAATTTTTGACTTCTGCTAATTAAGTTGTGGACATATACACACACACAGTCAAAACATTTTTGCAAGAGTACTGTACTTAAGATATAAACTAAAATTAACTATAATTACAGATTTAGATTAAATTAACACGTTAGTCTTTATTTATTTTCTCTGGCAGCAGTAGCTTTAGCAGCAAACCAACCATCCACATCAAAAGCTGCAGGACAGCCCACAACTCAGCAAACATTTGAGAAACAAATCAAAGAAAAATGAAACAATATTAATGTTCCAAATATTCTGTATGTTGCTTAAAAATAAAATCTATTTTGTTCAGTGAAAAAAGTTTTTTTTTTGTTTGTTTGTTTTGTTTTTTAACCCAGACATTGAAAAATAACACATTTTAGAGCTGTAACCTCAATAGCGATACTGTGAAACTGTGATAATTTTAGTTAAAGGAGACCTATTATGCCCGTTTTTATGAGTATAATATAAGTCTCAGGTGTCTCCAGAACATGTTTCTGTGAAGTTTTAGCTCAAAATACACCACAGATCATGTATAATAAACTCTGAAAATGTCTATTTTGAGTGGAAGCAGAAACACGCTGTTTTCGTGCATGTCTCTTTAAATGCAAATAAACTGCTGCTCCCCGCCACCTTTTCTAGAATAGGACTGTGCCTTTACAGCTTGTAACTAAAATACTCTGCTAAAAAATATCTGTTTGTTTTTGATTATCATGTCTATTACACTAAACCCATGCATTTTAAACCATATTAGTTTAAACTTCTGACATAGGGTTTTCTGAACACACATCCGAAGCATGCGCACAAAAAGCGGCTTGTAAGTCCTAAACGAAGTTCTCTTTCATGTCTTATTGTGCTTAAATGGTCAAACTGGTTCCATTTTAGAACCGGTTCCAAATTTCCAAGAACCAGGTATTTGATAAGACGCATGTATTTCGATTCTGCTTAACGATCACTGCTCTCTTGTCTCCTCTGAGGCTGGAACTCAAAATAGTGCTCTGTGCTCGTCTGTGCAGCCAAAGACAGAACAGTTAGCATGCTTTACTTGAACTTTCGGCATGACGTTAGAACTGGTACACGTCTCATTGCTTGCGAAAACTCAATGGCGGTGCTGTGGGTGGAAACTTGCAAATTAAGGGGCGGTGATATTATAATAAGATCCTCTTTCTATGTCACAGAGAAAAAAAAAAAATTACTGGGCTGTTTTCTGGGTTGACAGATGCACCGGGAACTCGATTATAGCACTTAAACATGGAAAAAGTCAGATTTTCATGATATGTCACCTTTAAGGTTATCATAAAGTCCAAATATCATAGTAGCCCATGCTTAGTATTACTGTGGTGCGCTCATGGAAGAGTTGACACAGAGAGTCCAGGGCAGAAGAGCAGTAATAACAGCACAGGCGTGCCTCTTATCAGAGCCTCGCACATGCTCTGCTTTTCAACCCTCAGTGTATCGGGCCTCGTCCTGCCGCCCAAGAAAACACACTGACTCGCTGACAAAACCTGAGGTCTGCCTGAGTGTTTCTGAGCAAGAGAGAGATCAGTAACATCCAATGACAGTTGGACGTCAAAGAGCTATGTCAACACCAGTGTATTTGAGATGTGAACACGACCATACTAAAGGTCATTTCATGTTCCCTCATTCAGTAACAACTGGACTACTATAATCCTATTTTTGACAGCACTGTTTTTTGGTGACACACCGGAATGAGAATTAGCACTATTTTTGTAAAATGTGATTACAAAGAACGTTTGAATACATTTAATTTAAAATGCTACTTTTAAATGTGCTTTTTTATTTCTAAAATGCTTGTTAAATGAGTTTAAATGCATGTAATATTGTAAGCTATGCTGTATTCACCCAAATTTGTCTTGTATTTTGTCCATGGGTGTTCTTGCTTAATAATAAATGTTCATATTTTGATTATTGCTGTTGCCTGTAGTAATTCTGTGTGTGATTTTTAATTTCCAGCCCATTTTATGCCAGCAATATAATACATTTTAAACAACAGATGACTTAAAACAACCCAGCATGGTGGGTAAAAACGTTTAACTCAACCAGCTGGGTTAAAATAACCCAGCATGTGTTCTGTCAGATGACTTAAAACAACCCAGCATGGTGGGTAAAAACGTTTAAGTTATGTAGATTGTTCTGTTTTTAACCCAGCATTTTGTAGAGTGTATACATCAATATAACTACAACATAATAATAATACTTATTATTTTTATAAAAAAAAAAAAAAAAAAAACTAAACTATACTATTTGTATATTCTGCTGTAAAAAGTAGTATTTAAGAAAAATGCATTAATAATTCACATTTACATTTTCATTGAAGCTGCTCATGTGTAAATGAACACTGTGTCACACTACACCCTAAAACATTCAGTGCATGTATTTAATCAAACAGAAACATTTGAGTTTTGATAACTGCACTAAAGCATATCAAGATTTAAGTTTTGTGGCCCTGGCAAAGCCAAAGAATGTGAGGAAAGTAAAAGAGGACATAAGTGAAAGCGAGCAGTAAGGTCTGTGGCACATACAGATGCAGACTGTCTCTGTTTTTGTGTGTGTGTGTGTGTGTGTGTGTGTGTGTGTGTGTGTGTGTGTGTGTGTGTGTGTGTGTGTGTGTGTGTGTGTGTGTCAAACTGCTCCAGTGGGATGAATGTCAAAAACCCATCAGATCCTGACATGTCCCTCTCATACCCATTTACATCATCCTGGCCTGTCAAGGCCAACCACAAAATCACGGATGAAGGAAGAGCGAAAAGGAAGATCCTGTCCACATGACATGAATGATCCAAGATTGGAATACAAACCATTTCAGTGTTTTCATACAGTGCAGTGAACTCACACAGTACTCCTTCCTTTCTCACAATTTATGTTGCAGCCTTAACTAAATGATTTTATTTATTTATTTATTTTTTCTATTTTGTGGTAACGCTGTAAATAAAATAAATGAATAAATCAATAAAAACACAAAGTATACAGACCTTTATCTCAGTACTTAGTTGAAGCACCTTTGGCAGTCACTATAGAGAAAAGTTTTTTGGGGTATGATGTGACGAGAATCATTTAAGCTTTAATTCATACAGCGAATAATGGGCAGTGTTCAAATACAGTCATCGTCACTCTCTCTCCTCATATAGCGAACTACAGCATGTAATGATCATGTAATGCATCATGAATGATTGAATAAGCCAGCGGTTTGCATGAATGTACAAATTGCCTCCGTGGGGATTTTTTTTTCTAATGCGCCTTTCAAGTGCAGCACAACAGTGCAGTGTCATGATGGACATGAGCAGAGGCTAAATCTCTAATTGTCCATCCTCTATTTCCACTGACAGCTAATCTCTGTTGTATAATAAAGTTTTTTGGCATCATTCTGATGCTGACATCATTACAGTTTAGAGATGTAACAGTATGAAAATTTCTTATGACGATTATAGCGCCAAAATTATCACGTTATCAGTATTATCACTGTACTGTTAAAATGTGCTGGAAATGTTCAAAAACTACTGACACATAAATCATTTCACCAAGTTTTATATTTAAAACCAACAAACAACAAATAAAATTACTTTTTCTTTCCATAAACACTAAAACAATAACATTAATGATGTCTGGGTTTTAAATGACAACATGACTGACAACAGTTTATTTTATGGTTTCATAAAATGGTTAAGCTCACATTTCAGCCATCAAATAAAGAAAAGGGTTAAGTCAAAATGATAACTGATTACTAAATGATAATATGCATTTTATCTGCTCCATAAATAATTCTAAATATCTTAACCGAATTGTTTAAATGTGTAGAATCCACATAAGCCTGTTTTTCATCAACCGGTCAAACTTTGCAGCAGGGCATACAAATTCGGTCTGTTTTTGACCAGACAAAAACTGCACACAGGCTGAATGTAAATGTAACTCTCTGTAAATCCACTCTCTGACACTAGGCGGTGCTAATGGAACAGCAGAATTACAGGCATTCTGTAATTACAGAATTACATATAATTTATTAGGTATTACATGGAGCCAAGATTAAAACAAAACCCCATCGAATCTTTTTAAGACAGTCAGATCCTTAAGAAGTACATTCGTATAATTAATTTATTCATATAATTATTTGTATAACTCCCTTAGCACTCTTAAAAACCTCACGGCTTTCCGCCTTGTTTTCATGCAAAATGAAATTACTCTGCGTGCAGTGCACATGTGAAACTGTAACTTAAAACTGTGGTTTATGCTGGATGGTATTTATTCATCCTGAGTTGTTCAAATCGCAGTAATTGAATACGGTTTAATGACAATTAAAAATATGGAACGCTAATACTAAGCATGGGAAATTTTATCATGATTTATCATCAATCTAAGCTAAAAAATAAACTTTGTAATAACCCTAAAAATTGGCATCCGATACTACAGGTGAACTGACAGCTAATGACTGCACAAGCCAACATGAACTCGCTTTACAAAATTTGCATGGCCAAGACCACTTTGATTCCTTAAGCAAATTCTTTGTCTCTGAATAATTCAAAGCTGAAGTCTTTATATTTCAGAATAAAATGAGGCATTACAGCTCAAGTTGCCAAGCTTAACTGCAATAACAAACCAGCCAGAATAAACCTAACACTTTAATGGCCTTTTAAAAAAATAGAACTGTATTGGTCAGTTACATTAATTTAACTGGTACAGCATGGCACTAACAATGTAAGACAAGTGTTTGATAGGCATGTCGGTAAAATTTTATGGCGATAAAAGCCAAAAAAAAAAAAAAAAAAAAAATGTAAATGATTTATGTTTTGGAACCCATCCTAATGGGATCAAACAAAATCCTAGTAGAAGCCTAGTAATATCTTACTGAAAAAAAATATGAAAAAAAAAATATTAATAATGTATTCAGGAGGATCTGTATTTAATTAAGAATTCTTAGAGGAATCATATTTGATCTCATTATTTTTTTTTATTTTTTTTTTTTTAAATAACAGATGGAAAGTATAGGCTATACTGAGAAAAAACAATACACTGTCTAACAATAATATTAACAATGAAGATTTGTTTAGTGTGTGGGGGTAAAAATGGCTTTTAACACTTGAATGTTTCACATTATCACATTTATCTTGTTTCACATTTCACATGATTAACAGTTCACCCTTTGCTGAAAGTTTTATTGGCAGGTGATCTGACCAATCACAATGCCAAATCTGCCATTTTGTCAGACAAATAAACCAGACAGGAGAGTAAATTAACCTGAACTTGGGGTGTACTGACATCTTTGAAACAAGACACCTTCTGATGTTCATTCATGTTTATTTTATGCTATAACTGGTAAAGAGGAAGAGATAAGCAGTTCATGTGTCGAGGCACAAAACAATATGTTCTTTTAATAAATGTCAAAATTTGAATGCTGAGACTTTGTTTTTATACCAAAAGTAACATGCTCTGTCTTGCCTGTCGGTGAGTTGTCAGTGTCCTCTTTGGTTTGCGGTGTATTTTGCACTGCGTGAGAACTCGATGTGTGGCGTGACAGCGCAATGGTCAATAAATACTGGTGTTACAACCGGCTCCAAATTGCAACATAAACGAGAGCTAACACGGACCAGCAAGTAGCAAAGAAAAGTAGTTTATTTAAAAAAAACATAATTAACAAAGGTATTCAAACAGGGATATTCCTTTCTACAACCCCAAGGCCAAAAATTCCTTCTACTTTTATTTAACCATTTCATTGTTTTGCTTTTCAAAAAAAAAAAAAAAAAAAAATCAGATTTTTTTCATTTTATTAAAAAAACAGACCTGATGGCGTGTTTTTCACAGAGCGCTTAACTCTGCAGAATGAGTTATGAGTTGTTTCCTAATGGGCTGTATGTTTCAGGCCGGCTGTTTCCTGCAGGCATGACCACGGGCCCAGCGACATCTGTTAAGTTACCATGCAGGAACAGAAAGCGAGAAAAATAAAACCTACAGCAAGACCTGATGGGCATATAAAAAATTCAGAGTGGGGCATTCAGGGAGAAAATAACAGCTTTTCAAAGCGAGCAGATTCTCTGAGTGATCAAACACAGAACAAAGCAGATCTCTCAGGCTTGAAATCACAGAGTAGGACTAGACTGGTCTGTGAAACACAGATAAATATTTTTTAGCAAGGCAATTCTAAAGCATTTACTCTACACATCAAACAATCTCATGTAAAAAAAATAAATAAATAAAAATAAATAAATAAATACATACTGTATGTGCTGAGGCATTGATTTAAATTGAGAGGACTGAAGTGACTAAACGCAAGCAAGCAAACATGGAGGAACATGGGACGTGTGGCAGTATGATGTATATACCGAGGAAACAAAACAAAACAAAAAAATACTTTTTTTTTTTTTTTTTTATGGAAGTGAATGGCTACCATTAACTGTTTGGTTTCCAACATTCCTCAAAACATCTCCTTTTGTGCTCAGCAGAAGAAAGAAACATACGTGTTTTGCTCATGTGATACACAAAAATCCTACAGGGCCTTTCTTCCCACATATCTTGAGTTTTGGTTAGAATGTTCTGCATTCTAAAAGGCTACATCATGCCGTAAAGTGTGCACTAAACATGCCAGGTGACATCACGCATCACGGACTCTCTCAAGGTGTTTTTTTATTTGGTTTTTGCCAAAATGAGAGACATGCTTGAAAATGTAAGCATGCACAACGCAACTATGATATTTTGTAGATGATAGCATGAGGTCTGTTTATCATAGAAACTTGAGGGTGGGCTCAAGGGAATGTGTCAAAACGCAAAAGATGCAGATGCAAAAAAAAAAAAAAAAAAAGACTGAATATGCCAATCTCTAGTTGCAACTCATAGGCATACTGTGTGTTTTGTTTACTGTGTGGAGACATGCTGATATCCCGTTTGGTCTCGTTCTGTATCGCGTGTCTTGTCAGTGTCTGTGCTTGCTTGGCCATTTGTTGTGGAGAAAATAAGGAAAGTGTGTCTAGCTGAATTAATTTAGTATTTTGTTAGAGGGGTATGAAAAAGCTTACCACAGCAGCCATGAATTTATAAATGTGTGTGTGTGTGTGTGTGTGTGTGTGTGTGTGTGTGTGTGTGTGTGTGTGTGTGTGTGTGTGTGCATACACATGTAGGGTTTTTTGTGTGTGTGTTTGGCTTAGTGTTATGTTAGAGTCATTATTATACTCTTAAACCTTTTATTCTTTAATATTTTGAACTGTTTTTAGCTTTATTTTTTGTTTTTCATTTAAATGTTAAGTTTTGAAATTTTGTTTTTAGTTGTTTTAATACTACAACTGATTGCGTCTGTTGTCTTCATTTGTAAGTCGCTTTGGATAAAAGCGTCTGATAAATGACTAAATAAATAAATACTGCAGAAAATATGGCCATAATACCCACCCCTAAAGAAAAACATTATTTACAAATGCTGCAATATTTCTCAGCTCAACGTTTAATAAAAAAATAAAAAAAGCTGCTCAGAAAAAAATAAAATAAAACTATGAATACACTAGCAGAAAATGACAACATTAAAGCACAAATGTGCACTGGCTCTACGGGGGAAGTCTTCCTGCAACAGACTATTAAGTAAATTGAGAAACCGACAGAGGCAGCAGTTTTTGACCACACTGTGACAGGGGTTAATAACAAATCCATGCCTGTCAGCCGGAGCTAAACAGATATGAACACAGAGGGCAATAAAGATATGGTGAACTCTGGGGTTTTACAGCACTCTAATACAGCGAGCAGCAGCCACTCGGAATGCTGATAGATTCTTGGAACGGCGTCAACTTTCAGACACAAACAATCGATTCTTCATCCTCAGTGGGACAGACAGCTTTCATCACAATGCCAACCAGAAGCCATTCTTCAAACTCCTGCATGAGCTGCTAAAAGCATCTGAAAACATGCAAAGCTGTGACCAACAAGAGTGGCCTTTATAAAGCGTCACCTGTCTGACAGCAGGAGCTGAAGAAAAGAGCCCTGCAACGTCAATAAGCCCAATAACAAAGGCATTAACTACACAATATAACAGGTCTGTTGTTTGCTCTTTATGAGGTAAATACAGCATGATAAGAGGGGAATCTCCCTGCTGAGGAAAACGCTTCGTTTCAAGGTCCCGCTGACCTTGTCGTAAAGTCAAACAACAGTAGAGTCGGTCACATGCTGCCTTGCATGTGTTTTTAACTGGCAGGGTTTGTAATCATCAGACCTACGGCACTTTAACTTCCCCTCCCATCGCTCAGAGGCTCTTTACTGATTCATTCTCCTAGATCTCAATGAAACGATGAGCCCAGTTTACAGCTATTAACATTCCTCGCAGGTAATCCGATCACAAGTATTCAGCCATTGCCACGGAACATGCTTTGTGAAAGGGATAGTTCACTCAGAAATGGAAATGCTCTCATTTTGTCATTTAAAGACTTTAGTTCATCTTCAGAACACAAAGAAAGATATTTTCAATATTCCCTCATCATTTTTCTCTATTCACTGAAAGTCCACACAATGAAAGTACATTCTGAAAGTAATCCATATGAAACTAATGATGCAATACAACATACTCGCTTTATATGATGAACAGATTTAATCTAGGCTTTTTTTTTAGGTTTTCAAGCAAATTTGCAGTGTTGCTTAATAAGATGACCAAGAGTAGCCAAAAGCAATTTGTGGAATAAATTGAAGCAATTGACTGAACCCATCAGTAAAGTGTGCCATACAAATAAACAAGATTACAATGACTGTTTTGTTTATAGCTTCAAAGTAGGGCTGGGCGATAATTCTATAACATTAATTATGGCGATATAATTTGCCTCGATAAAACTATATGAAGAGTTCGATAAATGTTCGATATATATGTTTATGTGCCAAAAGTTCAAACTGCCATGGGGCGCGAGCCCACTACAGCAGATGTGTTTACTCGGTCACGCGAGCACTAAGCAGCGCTGTGAGATCCAGTGTGAAGTGCTTGAACTCAGAGATGAACAGAAATGACTCTGTGATTTAAACTAGTATAAACAGAAGAAACACTGCGTGCAACGAGACATTCAGAAGGCTTTTCAATCAGCACATCACCATCATTTACCATGGATTTACTGTAGTAACACTCACTGCACCATGGTATTGTGGCAGAAATTTGGGATGTGCACACTGAATTTTATTAAAGGAACAATGGTATATAATTGTAGTACGTATTTGTGATTAAGCTATAGCATGTGTGCATTTATACAGAATGTTTTTAGACTACTGTTTTCCATACAAATAGGCTACCTAAAAACCATATAGTTATATTTTTACTGAGGTGCTATGTGTGGTTTTAACTGTGTTTATCATGATTTAAATGTATGCTATAGGAGACAAATACTTAAATTAAATATAAATAAATAACAAAAATTTACCTCTGCATCCTAACTCAAGCTACTATCAAATGTGCATTTCTAAGAGACAAAAAGTTATATTATTATTAATATTATAAGGCAACCCAAACCTGTTTCTTGATTTGAAACAATATCACTCATTAGAATTTGTAGATAATGATAATTACATTTTTCTATTTAGATATTTATTTGGTTAAGGAAATTAATGGTCTGGTTTCTACAACTTTCACTTTGGAGCAAAAATCTGTCTTTAAGCTTGAAAGAAATAAAGATTTGACATTTATCGTGATAATTATCAATATCGACGGATATATGTTTCACAACCACACTTCAAAAAAATTAAGCAAAGAAACAAAAACTTTTTCATATTATCAAATCCTATACTTTGCTGTACTATAGTGTTTTTTAAATAAATTGTATTGTTCATCTACCTCACATTTTCCATGGTTGCAAGCCATTTTTAGCCAAATTTATGAGGTTGCTGTGTTTCAGAACTGAGTCAGGCTGGAACATTTTAAATGGTAAGTTTAAATCATTTAATCAATTCTGGCATGAATAAGCTGAAAGTCGCAAATTTATATTTGTATTTAAAAAGTATGATGAAGTATTATGAAATGCTCATAAAATGTGTACAGATGTGGCAGTTACAAACGTTTAATGTGAAACCAAATTATATATTAAATGTGAGAATCACAGGCAGTGGGTTTTTTACAGTGTGTCCGTTAGATAGCTCACTTAGTAGTAATAAGCCATTAGTAATAATAAGTGTTTACTTATTCATGACAATGGTATCTCTTTACTTACAGCAGATGATAATGATTAAAATGAGCCCAAAAACAACATAAAAATTAAAAGATGTTGATATAAACTAGATTAATAGCAATAAAAAACAAAACAGAGCATTGTGACATGATAACTGAAGACAGTCCTGGTCACACACACTGTGTGCGTGCTTGAGAAAGAGAAAAGCTGAAGTAATCAGAGATTTTATGATGCACACAAATACACCAGGACTAAGTATCAGTGAAAATATCAGCAGAAAAATCATTATCACCACAATGTTAAAGGCTCAATAGTTGAAGGGGTTGTGGTTATATTATACAAGCAGTGTGATACACTATTAACACGTTCTGTTCATTAAAATTTATTTGTTTTTTTTTGTTTTTTTCTCTTACTGTGAATGTCGGTTCTGGAATGCTGGAACTGCTCGGGTTGTTGAACCAATTATAATATCACAACCAGACCTATTATGCAACTGAACACACTGCTTAATTTAAAGGTCCCATATAGTCCAAACTGAAATTTCCTGTTTGTTTTTTTCATGATAACTGAGGTCTAGGGGCTATGTAACTACCATATAAGTTTCAAAATCACAGTCAAATGCACACAGCCTGCATAAAGTAGCTGTACCTTTTTACGAGCACAATGACTTCTGTAAAAATGTGACGTCAGAACTACTCAGTCAACTTACTGTATCAGTAGGAAAGCAATAGTTATGTAGCTTACTGCATTCAATGTTTGAAAAAAAAAATAAAATAAATAATAATATATATATATATATATATATATATATATATATATATAATTCATATATGTGGATGATATATATATATATATATATACACCTTACTTATATAGTTTCTATATACCTTACTTGTGAGTATCACCAATCCACAGCAGGCTGCAGCATACATGACCCTAGTTACCTGTGGTTGACCTGGCCATTCGTCACTCAGAAAACAACAGGCCAATCAGAAGAGAGGCTGATGAATATTAATTAGACAGGCCAAAATCAACCTGTTCTTAGCAGAGCTCCTGAGAGAGGAACTGTAAAAATATATTGAGATTTTTGTTTTTGGTACTTATACCACAAATATATATTCTTAAGGACATCAAAACCTAAAATAAAACTCCTGAAAGGTGTAAAATATGTGGCCTTTATTAATTAATTAATATGATCAAAAAAAATATTTAAATGCGAAAATAGCCTAAAGGTATTTGTCAGGTAAGAAAACTAGTTCAAATTATTGAAGTAATTATTCAAGGAAATATAATAAAGAACAAATTCATGTCAATATTTTTTTGTGTGAATAATTTTAACAGCATGCTTCCGATCTATTATATGCAAGACTTTAGATATTTTGACACCTCTTTTGTCCCGTCTGTTTGCAATCAAGTTAAGACATAAACAAAATGCAGTACAGTATATGCGGTATTACAGTAATACCACAACAAATTGGCATTTTTAATAAGAAGTGTAATTGTCATTGAAGAGAACAGACAGCATGTGCACAAGTATGGAAGTCCAAGTGTCAGAAAGCTGCCATCTGTCAGACAATGAATTTCACTTTTGATATTCCCACTTTGAGTTTTAGGTTTACCCAGAGCAAAACGGAAAATATCACCAAGGAATTGGTGACATTTCAAAATCTCAGGCAACTTTGTGTCACTGAAGTTACTGCTTCTAAAGTTTCAATCACTTTTAAGGAACCACTGAAAGCCACTGTTCCTGACTAGGGTTGCAAAAAGGTGGACAATTTCCAGTAAATTTCATTCCAGAAATTTTCCAGGATTTCTTGGAATCTTTCAGGGATTTTTGGAAAGTTTCTGGAAATTAACTGGAAATTTTCCACCCCTTAGCAACCCAATTCCAGACAAAGGAATCTTAATGCTACAGTAGTTGACATTTAATATTTCTTGCATTAAAGCCACACAGATGAAAACAGTCCCTGTCATACCAGTAAACAGCACCTGAGCACTGGGTGGACAGGAATAATGGCCAGGAGTGGCACCACAGCCTGCTGAGCAGGAACAGGAGGGGCGCTCTATACCACTCCCTCTATTCCTCCAGCATTACAAGTTCCCTAAAATCAACTCATTGTGAGCACAGATGTCATCAGAGTGGGAACAGCAGAAGCACGCCACTCCTAACGTCTTCTGAAGTCACCAAACCTGTACAGCGTCCCTTTTCACAATAGAACTGGCAACGTACAGAAAGATTTTAGGATTGTCAATGTCATCAACTTCAAAATCGAGTACTTCGTAATGAAAAATATAACAGCAGCAGATCAGTGAGGTGGTTTAAGAGACAGGGTCTTTCACAGACACTCACAGCTACAATACAACAAAACACCACATCAAACAAATCACAGACAACAAATGACTTCTCACTGGGGCAGTTGATCTGAAGGTTGCCAGCTAGTGTAACAGTGATCTTTGATGGCAACCAAAGAACTATTCATAAATGTTTTTAATTTCATTTTAGCATTTTACAAAATTTATATTTTAAAGTGTTGTACATTTTGATGGAATATAATTGAAACATTTTCACAATTTGTATCTGTATCTTTCATAGAAGCGGTCACAGAACTGCTAAGGCATTTTATCAATGAGATGTTTTTGCTGTATTATTATGGTTCTATCATAAGTTTCAAATTTGTCTGTGCCTCAGCAACACATACTGTAGCAACAAACCTAACTGTAGTTAGTAACTACATGTCAGTCGGATATTCCATTTGGACTTCATACCAACAGTCTGGCTTTTCAAGACAGAAAAGCTCTCAGAATTTCAGTAAAAGGCAAAATTATAAATAGAAAATAATAATCAGAACATGCTTCGTAGAGACATTTGAGGCCTTGAGACTGACGGATGGATCTCTATGCAGCTCTCTTCTTAACCGAATCCAAGGTTTGATGATTTGCATCATTCAAAGCCATGTAAATGCAGGACTCATGGAAATAGATTAAAATCAGCTTCCTGGTAACCTTGCACAGGGAAACAAGTGCTCAGCTATCCTTAAATAACTGAATTCATCATATTTTCCATGAATATTTTAATTAAAATTATGATATGCCAATCAAATCATAATTAATTACATGTATTATCCAATACAAAAAGGGCACATAAAGTATATTTATTTTTAACTAGGACCTATCTGGAAAAACAGCACAATGTAAAGCATTTGTAGGATTCACCTATGCACTAGACCCAAAATGCTTTCCCCTCCTTTGATTAGAGGCAAGCCAGTGGAATGGGTCATCCTGTGACCCGGACTGTTGTGTTGACTGTTGTCCTGTCACTGTGATAGTGGGGGTTGGTGGAGGGAGTAAAGACAGGCTGTGTGTGATCAGGTGCTGCTTTAATTACCAAACTCAACCACGCATGACCAGTGAATGCACACACAGCAGCTTTATAGCTCTAACCTACTGTTCACTCACAACACAATGCTGAAAACATAACTTCACACAAACATAGCAACCAAAAACAACAACAAAAAAAAACTATTGGAACTATTTAACAGTTTAACTGTGAAAATAATCTAATTAAATATAGTAGGCTCCTAGTTAATTATAAATGCTAATAAAAAAATAAACTAAAACATTAAAACATTGGCATGTAGCCCATTATTTTGCCTACACTAGTGAAGGTAAATCTGGTGCAACTTTACACACTAACAAGGTGCATGGAAACAAGCAGTATGAAAATAAAGAAAAATACAGCAACACTTGTAGTGAAGAGAACTTATAATTATCTGTCAAAAAAAAAAAAAAAACGATGCGTTTCGATGAGTTGGCATACACTGTAGGATTTAATGCACAGATCTGTTTTGACATATTGACTTGTTTTTCATTCCTTCCATTGCTATGGTTATCAGTGTTAATAATCGCAATTTAAGATTCAATCTTGCTTTTAATTATTCAATAGTGCTGTCCAAATTAATGCATTAATGCATGCAATTTTTTTTTTTCAGTATTTAACCTAATTAACACAGGGGCGGAGCCACCCGACTCACAACTGCTGCTTCGGTCTCTTTTTTCTTGACAAGAATTGCATTTATGTAGATGTAGAACGTCTTTACGACCACATAAAATGGTAAAACAGTAGACTTTCCAGACACGCACTCTAACTCCACCAACTCCAGACGCAGAAAAGAAACTACACGCATGAAATGTCATAGTTATGTAGCAGTCATGAAGTTACCAAAAAGACAATTAAAGCTGCCTTAAAACTGTGCATGCTTGCAAGTATTTGTTACTCAGTATATGAGTCACATTTAAGTAGGGCTGTGCAATTAATTGAAATATAGTTTCGATTTCAGCTGCTATCGATTATGAAAATACAATAATCGGGATAAAACAATTATTGTGCCCCATTCTGCCCCCTTTCCAGCAGTGCGCTTTCGCTCCTCCATAAAAGCCCAGTTTTACGCAAAAATCAGTAAAATTATGTAATGTGACTTTTCCAAAATGGGACATGCTTGATTTTTTTTTTTTTTTTTTTTTATTCTATTGTTTTTGTCCTTTGCTTTTTTTATGACTGAGTCTATGGCACAGTCACAAGCCTCACGGTTTTCATCCAAAATATCTTAAATTGTGTTCCGAAGACGAACGAAGCTTTTACGGGTTTGGAACGACATGAGAGTAAGTAAATAATGACAAAATTTCCATTTTGGGGTGGAGTATCCCTTTAAGTGAACACTAAAGTTAAATGTTCATTCATCATAATGTAAAGCAAGGATATTGCATATATATGACCTATTTTTCAGCGGCATGTTTGATTCACATACAGAGGTTTTTTAGACTGGCTGGTTACAAAATTTCTGTTTAAACATTAATTATATTAGTCACTGTGCACATCCCTACCGTTTACCCCATTTCTAGGCAATGACTATCCAGGAGGAGGGGGCATAATGCATAATGTTCCTCCCCTCACTTTTATTCCTTTTTTTTTTTCTCTCGAACATTTGGTTTTATTTCCAAAGTGAATAGCTCAAACCGAACAAAAATTCTGGCAGTTTGAGTGGATTCTGACTAACTTAAAACATTTCTGATTGGCCACTGCATTCACAAGCTCATCAGACATGTCTGTGATTGAGGCCGGCACTGTAAAATTTAAGTACTGACTTGGACCCAGAGTACTGATACCTCTGACAACACTAACAATGACATTATTTAAACCGGCTCATGATGCATAAAACTACATTATTGCAATGAAACATTGTTTTTATTGGAACCAGCAAATTGGCCAATGGCATTAAAACAACAGCTCCGTTAATGGGCAAAAGGACCAGTGAAGGTTCTGTCGAGGCAGATCTGCCTGTATGTGTTTTATTAACCATTATTCAACACACACTGATGTCAAATCATATTAAACATTACAAGCAATTAAACAAACAAAAAACAGAACAGATAATAAAACAGGAAAGTAAGCAAAAAAAATATAATAATGTCAGGCCACTAATGGTGCTTCTCTGTAGCTCCATCACTCATCCTCATTTCCTGTCCACACAGGAAGCAGCCAGTGAGAGGAAATTCTTCCTTTAATGAAAACAGTGGACAATGTCACACTGCTGCCGGGCAAGAGTATATGTATAAATATCTTAATGATAGGGGTGTAAGAAAATAGCTTGTGAGTATCACGATAATTTGTTTGGCGATACTGTATCAATTCTCAAAAATGGAATATCGATTTAAAAAAAAAAAAAAAAATCATACAAGATTCATGGAGGTTGATTTGTTTTTTAGTTTTTATTTCGTATGCTGGATAGCAGTCTTCATCTCTGAACTTAAACAGTGACAGGAAATACTAGCATTAGGGCAAGCCACTAATGTTAGCGTTAATATAATATAGTAAGTGTGGAATCCTTTGGGATTTTGTGGTAACGTCCTCGGACCTCGGTCCCGCCGCTTGCCGCGTCCCGTGTGAAAAGCCTTTGCGTGAGGCGCGGTAGGTGGTAGGGTCACCTCCAGCTTTCTCTCGTGTTGGGGGTGTTTTGTGCAGTTGGGGCAGTGTTCATGTCGCGGCCTCAGCGATTCCACACATTTCATTTATTTTCCATGTATTTATAAATACAAACTGAAAAACCTGTGAAATTCAAGTTGAAAGGTTCTGAGAATGTTTAACATCTGTATTTATTTTATTGTTTTACAATTGTTTTGTTTTCTTTAGGAATCCTGCAACCACATTATTTTTCATTGATATGATGCAGATGTAATTTTTTGCTCAGATCAAAATGTTATGATGTATGTTACAACTGTAAACTTAAACTTTGAACCTCTAAAGCAGGGTCTAAAAATATATGATCTTTTTTCCTTTTTTTTAATAAAATACATTTTAAACATATAACTAAAGAATCCTGCAAGCACTTTAAATTCCCCCCTTTACATACTGCACAAAAAATGGTTCAATAACACTGAATGTTTCAGGGACTGATTATTGCAAATGCAGATCCCACTGTGTTCTGATTAAATATTTTTATTTATTTAACCCTATTGATTTTTTTTGCTAAGGTTTGCATATGGTGGTATGTTTTAATGACAGCTTTCCTAAAAATATATCCTATTCCTAAAATAAGAAATATCCCAATATATCGCCTTGCTTATAGTATCGCAATATATCACAAAATATCGTATCGCAACCCCTTTATAGTCATACGTATCATATCGCCAGATTCTTACAAATACACAGCCCTACTTAATAACAGCTGATGGCAAACCAGACCAGCTCTATCAAGCTCCTAATACAAAATACAATACAAAAGCTTTTGTGTAGTTGCTAATAGATTACTATGAAATGTGGGATGTGGAAGCCTGTCCTGACACACCAGAAATGAGTCAGCAGGAAAAGCACAGACAAACTGTTCTTATAAAGACTGAACTCTGGGAGACTGCTTTACAGTTTACTTAAGATTGGCCTATATTTCACAGTGAAAGACTGAAACAGCATGCAGTCAAAAAAAAATTTAAAAAAAAAATCAGATGCTTAGTAAGGTTTAAAAGGTGAAACAAAGCACAAGTAGAGAGATTTCACATGTAGCTGAAATCCCAGTGAGCTGCCAACCAGACCAGCATTTTTGGACATCACAGGCAGGTTTGAGTCAGTCATCACAGGTGAGCGGACAGCGATGGTGCCCAAAAACAGAGTAAGTGTGAGGTTGTTACACCTGTTTCTCTTATGATCGGATGAGCTCAGCACATTTGATCACAGAAACCGACACACATAAAATTAATACACATAACATAAATGGCACGTCTGAGCACAGATGAATTATCTTATTTGAAAAACAAACATGCATCTCACATGCACTGAGAGAAAACCAGCTCTCATTACAGGAAAATGTCAATATAACGTAAAACAAAGCACCAAGCATATCAGTGGTTATTGCTGTATACTCACACATATATTGGTGTGCCAGGTCTGTTGTTTGGGTATCTTGTATACATTAACAAATCAGGGTTGTTGTGTATAATTTCTGTATATTCACAACCATATAAAGGTGTCATGTCCATTGTTTATATATTTGGTGTATATTCACAGTCAGCGTGTCACCTCTGTTGTTTATGTATTCTGCATTTATGTTATAGTCACAAACAAAACAGTGTTTTATGCCTATTGTTTATGTGTCACGTCTGTAGTTTATTATTATATATATGGGGGTGCCATGTCTGATGTGTGAGTTAATACTGAAATAATTAACAACATACATGTCAACATTGTTAATATATTTGGTATATATAAATATATGTACACATAACAGGCTGTCAGGTCTGCTGCTTATTCTGTATATATTCACAGACATATAAGTGTATCATGTCTTATGTATATATGTGGTTTATTTATTCACACATATAAGTGTGTCATGTCTGCTGTTTATTTTTGCATGGTATTTCTGTACATATATTGACACATAGCAGGCTGTCGGGTCTGTTGTTGATGTAGCACGATAAGCTAGCTAACGCTAATTATTCAATTCATCCATGATCGATCACAAATGGAGCAACACGCACAATACAGCCCTGTTTCACATTCAAACGGCCATCTGAACGTCTCCGTGGCATTTAAACCCCCGCAGCAGCTGATTTTATACGCATAAACTCGCGCTGTGGGGAATATGTCTGTGAATGTTTCAGTCCTGTCAGAGTCCCACTCACCTAACAGCGCGCGCAGATGCTTCAGGCGCGTGAAAACATCCTTCTTTGGGTCCAGAACTTTCTGTGTAGATTTCTTGACGTCTCCATAACCCCTTCGAGTGAACATTCCGCTGTAAAAGGCGATTCTGTAGCCGCTCTCTTACCTTCCTTTCACCATTCAGACCTGTGTGTCTCTTGTGTGTATGTGTGAAGAACCGCAGCTGCCTGACTGACTGACCGAAGGACGACGGGGCGCCAGATCCTCTGAAAAAAATCCCCCTGTGAGGGCAACGTGCCAGATTTAGAGCGTTTTCGCACACGCCTGCTGCCATATTTTGCTCTCGCCTAATTAAGCTGATGATATTGACTCACCTAAAAGCTCAAAACAAAAGACAAAAAGAAGAATTACGAGAAAAACGTAAGTAAACACATTTTTATCACGCTATTTTCAGGCTTCGTGCAATCAGATGGCCATGTCTTCACCAAAAAATAAATAAAAATAAAAAAAATGAACACATCTTATATGCATTCAATAGGTCATGATGTACAGTAATGCATTAGAATACATCCTTAGGCTAAAGAGTACACTGAGACGCACTGACAATGTATTTTATACACAAACACATATAGGGGATTTGGAAAATGTGGCAACACGCACCGCCGTTGTGGGTGTGTAAATACGGAAGCACACTGACAGATACACCAATTATTATTGTTATTATTATTATTATTATTATTATTATTTAAAAAAAATTGTCATTTTACATTTTGAAAAAAAAAAATCAACCATTTAAACATTTGCTATATTTGCCTAGTTTCAGAAAATGTAGCTATAGGTATTAATATTACCTAATATTATGTGCTATGCCATTGTTTTTTTGTAAATTTCAATTTCTTTCATGATACAAGCAAGATATGACTACATCCCGCCGTGTGTCATGACGTAACCCAGGGCTTCAGCTGTATCAGGTGTAACTGTAGTGATAGATAATACTGGAGCGCCACCTGGTGTTTGATTTGGACATTGCCTGCTGCTATTACTGTGCATACGCACAGTGACACTTCAGATTTGCTTTACTCATGATTTACTCATGACGCTTTCGGCGTCCTAAAAAAAGACCAAAATCGAAGTTTGTACAAGTCAAACAAATCGTTTATAGGTTGATTAGCAGACTGTCTGTATGGATGTATTAGTTCAGCTAGTTTATAGTTATTCTATAGCCAGAGTAATTCATTTAGAGTTTTTTTAGGGCCAGAGCCGATGGAGTGTTGTTTCTCGTATTTATATTATTGATTCTAATAATTCAGTTAACTACAGCTTTTACACTAGCATCATTAAAGTATCATAAAAGTTGTCTGTACAGCTCAACTCAGCCATTATTTAGTAATATTGTTATATCTAGTAATACTGTAATATTCAGAAATATCTAGTAATACAGCATAATTGAATAATCTATACCAGTCAAAAGTTTGGAATAATTTAGACTTTTTGTAATGTTTATAAAGAAGTCTCTTATATACTCTCAAAGACTGCATTTATTTGATCAAAGATAAAGTAAAACAGTAATACTGAAATAGTGAAATATCATTACAATTTAAAATAATAATTTTCTATATGAATATATGTTCAAATGTAACTTATTCCTGTGATGCAAAGCTGAATTTTTCTGCATCTTTACAGTCTTCATGTGTCTTCGCCGGTGTCACATGATCTGTCACAAATCCTGCTAATAAATATGAAGAATATTGATGAAGAAGAACTGTTTTTTTCAATGTGTATAAAAAAAAATTTTTTTTTGTGAGGAGAATATGAGTATATAGTGTTTTTTTTTTTTATGTTTTTAATTAGTTATTTAATACTGTAATAATATTTCACCATATTACGGCTTGAAATGCGGCCTTGCTGAGCATAAGAGACTTCTTAAAAAACATCAAAAGATCTGACTTATTCAAACATTTGACCATTTAGTCTCATGGAATTTATACTCTATTGCTTTTAAAATGATTAAAATATTGTAATTATTAACAAATTAAAATATAGGCCTATATATAAATTCATAGAATTATATTGTGTGATTCAGATGTATCACTTCGATTAGAATGCAGGGGCAGGGGCCTATATACTACCAGTCAAAAGTTTTTGAACAGTAAACTTGTTGATGTTTTTTAAAGAAGTCTCTTCTGTTCACCAAGCCTGCATTTATTTGATCCAAAGTACAGCAAAACAGTAACATTTTTAAATATTTTTAGTATTTAAAAAAAAACTGTTTTCTATTTGAATATATTCTAAAATGTAATTTATTGTGATTTCAAAGCTACATTTTTAGCATCATTACTCCAGTCACATGATCCTTCAGAAATCATGCTGATATTCTGACACGCTGCTCAAAAAACATTTATTATGATGATGATGTTGAAAACATGTGAGTAGAATTGTTTCACGTTTCTTTGATGAATAGAAAGTTCAGAAAAACAGCATTTATCTGAAATAGAAATCTGTTGTAACATTATATTTTGTTTTGTTTATGGTTTTGAAAACATGTGGCCACTAGATGTCTCACTTCCCCTTATCGTCACCCCACTTTAGAACTGCCATTTCCCATAGTCTTGTCTGTTTCATCACTGCTCATTGCACTCAGCTGTCCGTGGTTATCTATCATTGCACTCAGCCAATTCCCCGTTAGCTTTGTCATGTCCCTGTGTATAAAATACCTCGGTTGTTTCTGTCATTGTCACGGAGTCCTTGTTGAATGTCACCCTGTGTTTTTCCTGGTTCCCTGGTTTCTCGTGTTTCACTGGATGTTGTCTATGTTTCTTGTTTTGGACGGATTACCTGGATTTTGACCTTTGCCTGGATGTTTTCTGATTTTGGATCACCCCAATAAACATACTGCTTTTGGATCTACCTGTCTGTGTGCGGGTCGTGACAGAAGGACTCCGTCATGCCTAGATCCAGCGGTATGTTTTTTGGGGTTTTCTCCCCCAGCCATCGAGCGGGAGAGAAGGATGGAGTTTTGAGGGAACCCGCCCTGGTCATTTTTCGTGGGACCCGGGGAGGTCGCAGAGGAGTGAGTGGTCGTGAGGAGGCTCAGCATCGCTCTCAACCATGGCCCCCCTTCGATCCGGGGCTCGTGTGGGATGGATCAGAGCCACTGTCTCACCATGGCGGACGGAGAGGGGAGAAGAAGCGCAGGTCCGCCATGGTGGCGCCACTGCCCATGATGCCACTGCCAGGGCCAGCGCCACAAGGCAAGATGGACGCCAGCTCAGCGCCACAGCACAAGGTGGTCACCAGTCCCACGCCACGAGGGCCAGACGGCCGCCAGCCCAGCGCCACTGTCCAAGATGGCCACGGAGACATTTTTGAATTACTTCTCCAGGTTGAACAAGATCCCAGAGGTTCCCAGGAGTGTTTCACGTCACGTCTGCTGAGCCAGCGCCACAGCACAAGATGGCCGCCAGCCCTGCGCCACAGCACAAGATGGCCGCCAGCCCAGCACCACAGCACAGGATGGTTGACTCAACGCCTGAGTCTTCCGTCAAGGAGCCACCGGCTCGCCATCATAGAGGGCGGAGGAGGAGGAGACAGGCGTCAGCCGTTCCTCAAAGCCCGGGGGGGGTCTCGAGCAGGCCGCTGCCGTCCAGGAGGACGTTCCAGAGCGGGCCGCTGCCGTCCAGGAGGACGTTCCAGAGCGGGCCGCTGCCGCCCAGGAGGAGGTTCCCGAGCAGGCCGCTGCCGTCCAGGAGGACGTTCCCGAGCAGGCCGCTGTCGTCCAGGTGGACGTGCCCGAGGTTCCCGAGGCGGTGCCTGATGCCGAGGGCGGTGCCCGAAGCGGTGCCTGATGCGGTGGCCGAGGCGGTTTCCCGATGCAATGTCCGATGCCGAGGCGGTGCCGATGCCGAGGCGGTGCCCGAGGCGGTGCCCGATGCCGAGGCGGTGCCCGATGCCGAGGCGGTGCCTGATGCGGTGGTCGAGGCGGTTCCCGATGCAATGTCCGATGCCGAGGCGGTGCCCGAGGCGGTGCCCAATGCCGAGGCGGTGCCCCGTTGCCGAGGCGGTGCCGAGGCGGTGCCCGAGGCCGAGGCGGTGCCCGATGCGGTTCCCGAGGGGCTCCGTGCAATCCGATGCGGGTGCCCGGCCGAGGCGGTGCCCGATGCCGAGGCGGTGCCCTTTGCCGAGGCGGTGCCCGAGGCGGTGCCCGAGGCCGAGGCGGTGCCCGATGCGGTTCCCGAGGCGGTCTCCGATGCAATGACCGAGGCGGTGCCCGATGCCGAGGCGGTGCCCGATGCCGAGGCGGTGCCCGATGCCGAGGCGGTGGCCGAGGCCGAGGCGGTGCCTGATGCGGTGGTCGAGGCGGTTCCCGATGCAATGTCCGATGCCCGAGGCGGTGCCCGATGCCGAGGCGGTGCCCGAGGCGGTGCCCGATGCCGAGGCGGTGCCGATGCCGAGGCGGTGCCTGATGCGGTGGCCGAGGCGGTTCCCGATGCGATGTCCGATGGCCGAGGCGGTGCCCGTGCCGAGGCGGTGCCCGATGCGATGCCGATGCCGATGCCGAGGCGGTGCCCGATGCCGAGGCGGTGCCCGATGCGGTTGCCGAGGCGGTCTCCGATGCCCGAGGCGGTGCCCGATGGCGGTGCCCGAGGCCGAGGCGGTGCCCGATGCGGTTTCCCGAGGCGGTCTCCGATGCAATGACCGAGGCGGTGCCCCCGATGGCCGAGGCGGTGCCCGAGGCCGAGGCGGTGCCCGCGGTTCCCGAGGCGGTGCCCGATGCCTTGACCGAGGCGGTGCCCGAGGGCGGTGCCCGATGCCTTGACCGAGGCGGTGCCCGAGACCATTCCAGAGCCAGGACCAGTCACCTATGACCCTATGAAGTCAAGGACCGACGGTTCCCGATGTAATGCCCCGATGCCGAGGCTGTTCCCGAGGCGGCGGTGTGCCCGATGTTGTTCCCGATGCCGAGGCGGTGACCGATACCGAGCCTGAGACCCTTTCCCGAGGCGGTGCCCGATGCCGAGGTCGTTCCCGAGGCGGTGTCCTTGTCCGAGTGCCGTTCCTGAGGCGGTGCCCGATGCCGGGGAGGCCCGAGGCCGTTCCGAGGCGGTGCCCGATGCCGTTCCCGAGGCGGAGCCCCCGAGGTCGTGCCCGAGGCCGTTCCCGAGGCGGTGTCCTTGTCCAATGCCGTTCCTGAGGCCATTCCTGAGGCCGTTCCTGAGACCGTTCCCAAGGCGGTGCCCGATGCCGAGGTCGTTCCCCGAGGCGGTGTCCTTGTCCGATGCCGTTCCTGAGGCCATTCCCGAGGCGGTGCCCGATGCCGAGGTCGTTCCCGAGGCGGTGTTCCTTGTCCGATGCCGTTCCTGAGGCCATTCCCGAGGCGGTGCCCGATGCCGAGGTCGTTCCCGAGGCGGTGTCCTTGTCCGATGCCATTCCCGAGGCCGTTCCTGAGACCGTTCCCGAGGCGGTGCCCGATGCCGAGGTCGTTTCCCGAGGCGGTGTCCTTGTCCGATGCCATTCCTGAGGCCGTTCCTGAGACCGTTCCCGAGGCGGTGCCCCGATGCCGAGGTCGTTCCCGAGGCGGTGTCCTTGTCCGATGCCGTTCCTGAGGCCATTCCCGAGGCGGTGCCCGATGCCGAGGTCGTTCCCGAGGCGGTGTCTCTTGTCCGATGCCGTTCCCGAGGCGGCGGGGTCCTTGTCCAATCCGTTCCAGAGGCCATTCCTGTCGTTCCTGAGGCCGTTCCTGAGACCGTTCCTGAGACCGTTCCCGAGGCGGTGCCCGATGCCGAGGTCGTTCCCGAGGCGGTGTCCTTGTCCGATGCCGTTCCTGAGGCCATTCCCGAGGCGGTGCCCGATGCTGTTCCGGAGGCCGATGCGGGGGCCCGAGATGGTTCCGGAGGCGATACCCGTGTCCAAGGCCGTTCCCGAGGCGGTGCCCTTGTCTGAGGCCGTTCCCCATGCCGTTCCGAATGCCGTGACTGGGCCATCGCCACAGCCTGCTCCTTACTGGCTCCCCGATTGGCTGGTTCCGTTCGGGTCACTCAAATGGCGAATTCCTCCCTGGCCGTCTGCACAACGAGAATGGGACCGATCCACCGTGGCCACCTGAACTGCCTGGCCCCTCGTGGGTCCCCTGAACTTTCGGGTCCACCGTGGCCACCTGAACTGCCTGGTCCCTCGTGGTCCCCTGAACTTTCGGGCCCACCATGGCCCCCTGATCTGACCGAGCCACCTGGGCTACCAGGGGAGCCATCGCTGCCGGTCCCAGTTCCCCTACACGGGCCTGGCCCGCCATCCCTCCCCCTGTTCTGCCTCCACCAGTCCACCTCCCTCCTGGTCTCTTTGTTTTGTGGTTATTTTGTTTCTGAGGAGCATCTGGTAGCTGCTCCTTAGAGGGGGGGTAGTGTCACGGTGTCGGTTCTGTGTCTCCCTGGGTGGCCACTAGAGGTCTCACTCCCCCTTATCGTCACCCCACTTTAGAACTGCATTTCCCATAGTCTTGTCTGTTTCATCACTGCTCATTGCACTCAGCTGTCCGTGGTTATCAATCATTGCACTCAGCCAATTCCCCGTTAGCATTGTCATTTCCCTGTGTATAAATACCTCGGTTGTTCTGTCATTGTCACGGAGTCCTTGTTGAATGTCACCCTGTGTTTTCCTGGTTCCCTGGTTTCTCGTGTTTCTGGATGTTGTCTTTGTTTCTTGTTTTGGACGGATTACCTGGATTTTGACCTTTGCCTGGATGTTTTCTGATTTTGGATCACCCCAATAAACATACTGCTTTTGGATCTACCTGTCTGTGTGCGGGTCGTGACAATTATAAATGTCTTCATCAGTACTTTTGATGAATTTAAAACATCCTTGTTAAATAGAATTTCCATAATTTATTTTCCGAAAAATACAAATATAATGATTTTAAGCTTTTGAATGGTTAAGTGTATTGTTACAAAAGCTTTTTATTTCACATAAATGCTGATCTTTGGATCTTTCTTATATTCAAATAGAAAGCAGTTATTTTAAATAGTAAAAATATTTCACAACATTACTACTTTTGCTGTACTTTGGATCAAATAAATGCAGGGTTGGTGAACAGAAGAGACTTCTTTATAAAATATTACAAATCTTACTGTTCAAAAACTGTCGACTGGTATATACGGTAGATTACAGAAGTGTTATACTGTAATGTTTTATATATATATAACATTTCTGTCCCCCTCACTTCTGAAATGTTGGCTACGCCCCTGTTAGAATGTTACGAAAGAGAAGAGTTAGAATATAAAAAAAGAAATATCATTTTAATTTACCAGTCAATATTTAATTATTTTGCTTAATTGTCAAAATGCATGACTAGAATAATTGTCTATTATGTAATTTATTGGTTATTAAACAAAAAATAAATAAATGAAGTAAAATATATATATTCAACCACAGAATGCCATGACTGACCAATCATGTAATGAATATATGTGTCACACACACACACACACACACACACACACACTGCTGAAGGGCGTCGGGTCAGAGCAGATCTTTCTCTACTGCTGCTACACAATATCAGCTGCCAATCACTTCATCCGGACACTGACACCTGACACACCTCCTGCAGTGGAACTCAGCTAAAGGTTGCACTGTGCCATGTTAAGATCCTGTCATTTTAATTGGCTTGAAAACAATATTACGATATTACAAAAGATTATTAAATCATTATAAATACAGTTTTGGTCTCTGTAGTCTATTCAATCCATATTTGATCCATAAACGTAGGCTACTGTAAAATTGGAAATATATTTTATTGCCCCAGAATACATTTTAAACATATTTTAGTATATGAAAGTTGAAACAAAATCTATTATACATTTCTAAAAATACTTCATTGAGGTTGTATGTGTTCTGTAATGTCTTGTTTGGTACTTCATTTCAGATTAAAGGTTTAAAGTGGGAAAAATAAATTGTTAGATGTCCGATAATCTGCAATAAAAAAAAAAACAGACAGCAGATGGCGTCTTTGAGCAACCTGACTGAAAAAAAAATTTCCGAAACATGAGAAAAGAAAAGAAAAGAAAAGAAAAGAAAAGAAAAGAAAAGAAAAGAAAAGAAAAGAAAAGAAAAGAAAAAAAAAGAAAAGAAAAGAAAAGAAAAGAAAAGAAAAGAAAAGAAAAGAAAAGAAAAGAAATAATTAATTTTTTTTTAGAACTGCAGATTAACTATTGCTGCCTGCTGATGAGTTTTCATGCTCAGTCACAGATGTCTGCTTAACCTGTTTTATACCTGTTGCCAAAATACGTGAGGCTATTTATGTATTTTACATTTATATTTATGCATTTAGCAGACGCTTTTAACAACAACAACAACAATAATAACAACAATAAAAGAAAGAGAAGAAGAAGAGCAAAAGCAATTTATTAAAGAGCCAACTATATTCGCAACTATACAATTGCAAATTTATGAGAGACAAGCAGATTTGGAAAGAAGATAGAGAGAAGAGGAGAAAAGCTGAAAATAATAATCGTTTGAGCAACACATCTCTGTAAAATTGCAGAATGCGTTAAAACTGGTCTCTGTAAACTTCTTCGCAGCATGCGTAACACACTGAAATGTTTAAGATGACTTGCAGGATGCCTGAAAAATGAGGCCACGGGGTGGCGAGATGACTCCACGAAAACCCCTCCGCTTCAGCTGTACAAAACACATTAACGGAAGGCTTGAAAGCACTTGTCTCTACTAAATTCACATGAAGAGCTTGCAAATACTTGACTTTTCTCTTTGTGTGGTTATGTTTTCTCCTCGATGTGAATCAAAGTGTCATTAAAAGTAAACGTATCCGATTAAGATTAAAGGAAAGAGCGGGCCATATTATTCCGAAATATGTTCTGCTTGTAAAATAACACACCGCAAATGCATCTTCACACAGAATATCACTTCCATGAATAGCAACAGTAAAAGTGGATTCTTGTGTGAAGAAATAGCCTAAAGTAAATGCGTGTCGGTGATGCTGATTGCCTTTAGTCTTACACGTGCATATGTGGAATAACCTGCGACTGCAGCGAGCGCGCTCTTATTTAAAATCCAGGAAAACTATATTTATTATCAGTACCATAAAACATTATCTGGAGTTCTGCAGGTCAGTTACTAAGACAAAGCCAGTCAAAGCATATGGAAACATTTAATAATAATAATAATAATAATAATAATAATAATAATAATAAAAGAATATGCAATAGAAAAAAAATATATCAGGGTAAACAAATGTAATTGCAAATAATATATACACTTTTCACGATAATTTTTTTCTCCATATTTCGTCAGGCGTCCATTTGTCCTCCAGGGGGCGTTTTAAAGTACGTTTCTTTTCTAAGAACAGCTGCAATAAGATGCACTTACAAAGACATTTAAGTTGTGTTTCAGTTTCATACAGTCCTAACACGTTGAACATCTTGAAATTTAAACTATATGCTAATACATCGATAAAAGGTAAATATTTGTGTTATCTACTTGTGTTGTAAAACTGGATGCACTCCTGTAGCATTAGCATTATTAATTCAAGGGGAAAGTTCAACATATAGGAAGGCTAAAAATATATTGTAAACTAAAACTACAATTCAAATAAAATATTTAAATGCATTAATTAGGACTTTGATTAAAAATTGCCCACTTATAAAACCATGCACATGATTAATAAAAATAAAATAAAAAAACTCTCCCAAAACACAGGATGTATCTGATCAGATTATCTACTGTGAAATTAATAAGCATTAGAGAGGAGGATTCTTGTAAGGGAGGGAAGGTATTTTGGGCCGAATGCATGGCGGGGTCTCCGTGTTGAATGTGTAATAAAGACTACACAGCAAAGAGAGCTTCAGGATTTCTTACTCTATTATCTGATTCCAATTAAATTTGTCATCAGACACTTAGGAATGGAGATAGTAGATGTGTAATCCAAACATCTCTGTCATAAATGAGTTCGGTTAAATGTAACATTACCTGCCCTAGCGTTTAAACTTGCGGATGGACACGGTTTGAACTGTACATCAGTTAAACTGGGAAATAATTTCTCTCTTCATTTATTCATCTCAGAAAATAACAGACTAGGAACAGCACGTTTCAAATAGCAGTATTCATCTGACAAACAGATTGTAGTTTTCAACGAGACTGCTTGAAATTCAGTGTCCTTCAACATGTGGCAGTTATCAGTCTTATGTCTTCATGTTCTTTATTGTGTGTTTTTAACAACTCAACATGTGACTGTGCTGGAAACTCAGTGATTTGATCCCAGTTCACTGAAGGCACACCAGGGTTATTACAGTTAAACTGTACCAACAAAAACAACAATAATAAATGAAATAAACCTGAACCAAAACACGCACACACACACACACACACACACACACACAATTTTGTCTAATATAATATAATATAATATAATATAATATAATATAATAATAATATAATATAATATAATATAATATAATTAACTTTATTTAATTATTTCAGCTAGTTTACAAGGCAACATTCATCATTTTCATTTAGTTTAAATTGATGTACTAAAATAACTAAAGCTACAATAAAAATTAATAAAAAAAACTATAGTTATATATAACTATATTTTTTAAATTACACTTAAAAATTTAACTAAAACTGAATTGCAAATAGAAAATAAAAAGAAATCCCAACATAACACTGGGGCAAAGAAAAAACAAACAAACAAAAAAAACGCCTTCAGTGAATTTGTCAATATGCAAAATACATCATAATAATATTTGAATGCATGCTGTTAATTAATGTATTAACATATACATAAAAGAGACATAAACCAGAAAACAAAAACCAGAAATCAGTAGTTCTGATTGGCCATGAAATCTAGCTTGGGAGGCGTCAGAGTGATTCCTGTTTCATCATCATTGCTCTGGTGCCATCTTGAATTTGTAACACAATCACTTCCCACCACCTCTTCAACCCCCATATCCTCCATACCGTTCCTCCAGCACTGATTGGTGCTTTGGCAGTTTGAATACTAATGCTCACTGTGTCCATCTGACCCACGCGTGTATGAGATGACGGTGGCCTCAGCAGCTGAGAACAGAGCAGTTATTTCCAGCATGTCCACCATCAGTATTTACAATCCATTAGCAGCATATATTTGTAAGAATGCTAAATAAATGTTATTTCCTCCTCCACTCTTAAAAATAAAGGTTCTTTATTAGCATCAGTGGTTCCATGAAGAACCTTTAACCATCCATGAAATTTTTTCCATTACACGAAAGGTTCTTAATATTATTAAAATGTTCCTCACAGTAAGAAAAAAAAGATGGTGTTCGATGAAAGGATCTTTGGGGAACCAGAAATGGTTCTTGTATGAAACTGCTGCAAAAAACCTTTTTGGAATCTCGTAACCTTGAAAGAATTTTGGAATTGGAATTTTGGGTTTCAGAATGTCCACTGTAACAAAATATTAAACGTCCATGTGAAGGTGAGCACATGGAGTGAGGTTTTTGTTTTTGACATTTTAAAGAAATGAGCACAAAGATGATTGAAAGCACTGACCTCCATTTTCATCATTGTCAAGGGCATGAATGAGAATTACTGAGTTGATTACAGCACTGTACTTTATTATTAAAAGAATTAACAAATGCCAAAAGTGAACTTGTCTAGTATTTCAGAGAAAATTACAGAGGGGGAAAAATGCACTTCTTTGTTTAATCAGAATATGCTCATCACTAAAGAATATTCCAAATGGTGTGAAGCGTGTAAAACTGATTTTCAGAATAAAACTTCAAGGAATGTAAACCTTAATTGGAAGATTATGCAAAAGCAAAAATGATCACTAATTTGTGCCATTTATCGCTTTCATTAGATTACTTTGTTTCATTGTGCAACACTGTTATCCAATATGGCCTCCCATATTTTCTTGGTCCAAGTCACCAAAAACCTAAAGATTTAAGTGGCTCTTTAGGGACCTATTTAGATGGCTAAGAACAACAGTCTTTTCAGACTCAGATTAACCTTGTTAGCCCAGTAAGTTTTATTGCTAGTTTTTAAGGGATTGTTTTCAAACTTGTAGCCACAGGGGTGTGAAATAACAAGCACCAGTGGGATTTCACACAAGCCATCATCACACAAACACACACCCAGGCAGTCCTCTGAAACTAGCGTTTTGAACCGGTTTAGCTTCTCTCAGTAAAAACACAGTCACTTCAGTGAATTATTTCTTTATGTTGACTGAAAATGCTAGAGAGCTCAGCATCATCATTATCTTTCCTTTCCTCCATGCCTCCGACTGAGCTCTGCGATCGACCCCCTTTTTTTTAAGGATTGTTTTATTAGTATCTTCTTGTCGGTGAAAGGCACGGTTTATCACTGCTATCGGCGGACGGCCGTGAAGACAAAGGGCCTCTTTTCTGATGCACCGACAGAAAATCGATAGCTGCTTTCCCACGGACGGCTAATTAACGAAGCACTTGTGTCATGTTGGTTAGCAGGAAGTGGCTTTATGTCAGACGATCGTATCGGTTTCAATGCATGAGACACTAAACTACAGATTAAAGTGTCAAGAGGTGAGAAGTAAATACATACGTGCTTGTGCACGTACAAGAAGATACATTTATTTCCTTGGATTTGGACTGCAAAGTTCTCTAGCTGAAGATTCAGCAGTTGACACAAAAAAAAGAAGAAAAAAAAAACCTGTTGGAAATGACCAATCCGGTACACACCGCCGAGAATGACACTTGCGAATTTCCAGTGCGGACAAGGTGGCAGTACAAACGCTTGATAGATGGCAGGGAATAAAAGGGCTTCTCGTGACAATCTTTCAGCAAATGTCAGCTTTTCATGCTGTCGAGAAGGCCCATTTCATATCTATTACAGCAGGCTTTCCATGGCCGATATTTCAGATTTTAGTGCTCGCCGTGCCGCAAATCCTCTGCCAATCTTCCCCATAAGAATCTTTGCCAGCTCCCCCCGACGCATTCTTCCCCTCTGTACCTCCCTCGCTCGTGTCTTTGATGTGACAGAACAAACCACGACCTATTAGGATTAAGGCTTTGAAAAGATCTTTGATGCTGCTCAAGGTTCCTTTAAACTGGCAAACTGACAATATGAGCTGTGTGGAGGCAGGCTTGAATGAGGAGATTGGCTGTCCTCGCCGAGGTCCACGGCAGCACCTCCATTCCCCCACCTTCGTTCTCAACCCCTCGCAACACCCCTGAACCCTGCAAAAAAGAGAGAGAGAGAGAGAGAGAGAGAGAGAGAGTGTGTCTCGTACTGCCAAAACCTGGTGAAAGACACCTACAAATGTGTATTTTGTTGTGGGTTTTGTATTGCACTGCTAGCGGCGTCTGTTGCAGAGGACTTGGCTCGGTGCCCTTGCCATATCTGAACTGTTGCCCGGAATCAAAGGAAAACAATGGCTCATTTTATTTTCTATCCCTCCACCCCCACCCCCACCTTCTTTTTATTCCTAAGGACACATAAGCAACGTCAAAGGCAGCAGCAGACTGCAGAGCCGAGGATATGTGAAGGACAGGGATAAATGCTGTGCCACGTTATTCAAAAGAAACGAGCTATGGAAAAAAGAAACCCTTTTTAAAAGAAAAGGGGGGAGAAACCCTCAGTCAACCTTCTATCACTAAATTGAATTTGAAATGCACCAATGAGGGCTCCTCTATTTCCTCCAAACATAAAGGCCCAGTGTTTTGACAGTTGTAGAGAATGGGGAAAATCCTGCTAAAGGTGCACGACTCCTCGGACCAGCTCCAACTCAATGCACAGGATGTAGAAACTGTAGTTGAACAATGAATTGTTAGGTCACACTTTATTTTAAGGTCCACTTCTCACTATTATTAAACTACTAACTATGACCTTTGCATAAATAAACTCATAATTTGCTGCTTCTTAATAAGGTAGTTGTTAGGTTTAGGTATTGGGTATGATTAGGATATGTGTTTTATAAGTATTAATAAACAGCTATTAATAGGCATGCTAAAGCAACTAGCTAATAGTAAGAATTGGTCCCTATGCTCAAGTGTTACCGTTGACATTAGCTAGACAACTACAGTAGGGTTGTTGGAAGCTCATTGCGTCACTGCATTCAAGCAAGAATCTGTATTTGATCTCTCAGTAATAATATATCAAAATCATACTCGTTCCAAGTCTTTAAGTAAGAATATCTAAAACGATATTTTTAGGGGGGAGAACAGTTAAAAATGCTGAGCCACAGAACCTGATTCCCATTTAATGAGACCGATGACTGCTAGCAGACAGCATTACAGAGCAGTTCTTTTCTTTCAAATAGCCTGCCTCTGTAGTTTAGTTTTGACCTTATCTTCATAACCTTATTGACCTTATCTCTCTAGCTCTGCATTTCAATTCTTAACATTGCTTGAAAGCCTCTTGGGTCTAAAAGAGAGGTTACTGATCTTCTTTGAAGAAGAGCCTCAAGTTTCCTCTCTGATTTGGAAATTGCATTTTCTTTTTTTTTATATATCATTTTAAATTAACCTACAGCCTCTTAACTGAGATTAGATTCACAATTTATTTTATTTTAAAGCTTGTGTGCAAGATTATGCAAAATATGAAACTACTATTCATTTATTAGTTTTTTTATTATTATTATTGTTTGTCAAATCATAATTTTCAGAGGTTCAGAGAAATTTGACTTTCAAGTATTTATTTATTTATGTATTTTTATTTCTATCTATCTATCTATCTATCTATCTATCTATCTATCTATCTATCTATCTATCTATCTTTTGATTTGTCAATCGCTGCAATTCGTGGTCAAATGCTAATCTTTATTACTGACTGTTGATCTCCCAAGTATCCTTTTAAGAACTCTTTCTTTTCATGTGCAAAGAAAAAGTTTAAACCCTAATCAATATTCCAAGTAGCCATACACCAGTATAACGTTGCCATGGAATGCTGCAGCCCCACGTCTGCCTATGGCTTTCATACGACATTAATAACACAAAGCACGTTTCATCATCTTATGGATTAGCTAATTAGATAATGAACGAAAAGCAAGATTTAGGCTTCTGTGTGATCAGAAGGCTGATCAATGTGAACAATGTACCAAACCGGTGGTTTTATTCCTTCTGGAGATTCAGCGCAAGGAGAAGCAACAAGCCTTGACCAGGCATTGTTTCTGTTTAGTGGCGCTGTCAGAGAACTAGAGAGGCATGTTTGTTTTTAGGCCCAATCTAAAAGACCCAGTGGTGCATTTTGTTAGTCCCAAACAAACAGCAGCCCCACGTTACTGGCTTGCGATCCCCATCCTTCAGCCATGAATGACCATTAAACAATAACAAAGTTCACGTTCCAAGGTTTGGGGTAGCACTGGTTGGCCGCAGATGACTTTTTTGCATAGCTCCATTAAAATCCCTGGGTGAAAATCTATAATCCATAGACACAGGCATGGGCATATACTGCCAAATTCCCTCCTCTTCAGTCTGTGTCAATTTTCAGCTCCTTTTAACGCGAGATTGCTTGCATAAAGTGGGTTCTTATGCCATTGTTCAACTAATCATATCCTCTTCTGTAATTTCATTAGATGTGGAAAGATGAGATACCAACCATTAATCTCTTATTGCTTCATCTAAAATTAAAATAGAGCCAAAAAAGAAAAAGCTCGGGAGAGAACAGGGAATCAATTTGTCATAGTTAGTACATTCACTTGAAAGGAAACCTTAATTTGTGCCATTATCTGTCTGAAATCCCATTAAAACTGGGTTAATGTGGTAGCAGCAAATTTCAACATTGTCAGATTGCTTCTTCATTGATATCCCGTGAATGTGTTTCTTTGTGATTCATTTATTTAGGGTTGCAGTATGTTAATCTGATTTTGTTGATTACATCAGGTCAGAGTACTCTGGCAAAATGAAGAGCCACTGAGCACGCTCTGTTTCTTAATGGAACATACAGGATTTAAAAACAAAAAATGAATAAACAGTATTTTTCATATACGTGAATATAAAAGTCACATTGGGACAAATGTCTGGGATGTAGTCCTTTAAGATTATGTGGGTGCAATATTCAATGATTAAACATCTTAATCATGGAACACTTTGTCTATACTCAAAGCATTATTGATTAATAAGCACTGTCTGACAGAATTACTTCTGATGGTTTATCATTACTAATAGTCTAATGAATGCTAGTTGCCATTGAGTTATTTAGTTATGCATTCTTAGCAGAATGTCTAAAGTGGACTATAAAAATAAAATCCAATTCTCACTATTAAAGGGGTCATATGATGCTGCTAAAAAGAACACTATTTTGTGTATTTGGTGTAATGCAATGTGTTTATGTGGTTTAACGTAAAAAAAAAAAAACATTCTTTTCCATATAATGTACATTATTGTTTCTCCTCTATGTCCCACCTTTCGCGTAAATTTTTACAAAGCTCATCGTTCTGAAAAAGCATGATGTGCTCTGATTGGCCAGCTATCCAGTGCATCGTGACTGGCTGCATGCATCAAGCGTGTAATGGAAATGTTACGCCCCTTAACATACTATGCCATCTCCCAGGCCAGCAGCACGAGACTCAGTCCAGCTGCTCTGCTCGTGCACATCCCATCATCGGTTCTCTTTTGGCAGTTCCGTCAATGTACTGTTAGGAGTAACTGAATAACTTGGGATATTGGTTTATTTTGCATCAGAGGGAGTGTAAGGCACGTTTATAAACCGAATAACTTAAGTAATTTCTGGATTAGTGCGTACTGGAGACGCAAACTGTTGAAAAAGATTCAGTTCGATTTGGTGAACTGGCTCGACCGGTTCACTAAGAAGATACAGTTAAATAGAAAGATTCATTCACGATCCGGACATCACTAGACGAGACAAAACCAATAAAACCCATTACAAACGAGGCATTTGTTGGACTGTTCTGGAACAGTGTTGGAATACAACTTAACCACTGATTTCTAGTCATGTCCTCTTTTGGAAGGCCAAACAAAGTAGTTTCGCTTTCACAATGAAACACATCGTCTCCACAACATGGCGCCAGCGGCAACAGCGAGAATAAAAGTTACGCCTTCTTTCTTTGTGTGAACATCTGGGCGGCATTATGTTTGTTTTGAAAAATTGTGAGGTATAATTGTGGGGGTGTTTTAGAACGGTAATTTTTAGGTGGGTGTGTTTTAGTATTAGCTATTTTAGGAGGGTGTGGACGAATTTTGTTTACAGATCTTCTTTATGCACCAAGATCTTGTAACACTCCAAAGAGAAAAGAAAAATTGAAATCGCATCATATGACCCCTTTTACAAGTCTTTATATATGATTTTTGAATCATTAAATTTGTAATTTGCTGCTTATTAATAGTGAGTAAGGTAGTTGTTAAGTTTAGGTATTGGGTAGGATTAGGGATGTAGAATATGGTCATGCAGAATGAAGCACTAATAAACAGGCAATTTGCAAGTAATATTAATGCTAAAATTCATGCTGGTCCCTAAGTGTTACCATTCTTCAGTAAACTGTAAAGGAAGTCATTTTTATTTTGAGAATGATCACCAGACACATCCAAAACAATCCTGGAGCATGATCTCACAATTTTTGCAAAAATAATTTGGAGATGTTATGTCATGACTCCACAGTGGTGTTACGGTCAAGAAAAAAAACAAACAGATCTGAAATGTCCAACTGTAATAAGGGCACGCTGGCACCTGCTTGCAGCATTATGGTCCGCGAAATAGGTTGCAGGTTGTGAGATTTGAGTGTGTCTTTTCTGATTAAAAGAATAAAGCAGCACGCTTTATGCATGGCCCTTAACGATGACTGAGGACTTCCGTGGTGAGGACGCTGAAGTGAAACTTACAATTCCCTCCGAACACAGGTAAATTGAGAGGCATAAATTCTGCATTCTCCAGGACACTCCTTTATTGTTCCGAGAAATCAAGGACTCTCACCATTATGATTGGCTGTGGAGCTGTAGTGTGCTAAAGATGCCCTGCCTCATCTGCACCTCATCATGGCTTTCTGTTTACCTTTAAAGCCTCCAAACAGCATTCTCTCTCTCTCTCTCTCTCTCTCTCATTTTCTTTCCCTTTACACCACGTCTTTCACTTCACTCGACATGTGCATGGAAATGACCTCACATCGGTTTTAGTTTGGTTTTGTCAGATATTCTGTTCAGCGATCAAGGATTTTCTGTTGCTTGTGTTAATTGTGGCAAAACCAAAAGGCATTACAAGCCATTCTTTCTCTTTATTTGCAGTTCAATAGTCTGAACTTATAGCTGGCTAAAATTTTGTATTTCGTGAGATGTGAAAATAGACAATTGTGCATGGACTTGTTTCACATTCACATGTATTCGTTAGAAGCCAACACATTTTCACTCCCAACTCGTCACATATCGACGCTTGGTCAGAACCCTTTAGTGTCATTTTTCGATGTGCAGGGTCCTCCATTGTTTTAAATAAGGAACCTTTGGCACCAGTATGCCGACGCGAAAGGCATTGGGAATTTTATCCTCATGATTAAATTATATATTGGGCAGTGGCGGCTCGTCAGGGGAGGCACAGCCTCCCCAAAATTTTGAGGTGAAAATGAGAGGAGGACTATTTAATGTTAATAAAATTCACAATTGATTTCAGTTAATGTCTCAGAATGTGTATTTTTAGTTTGTAATTTCGCAGCTGTAATACCATAACATGTTACTGAAGTTGGAAAGCGCCGCATTTCTATTGTGAATGTGCCGAATCTGCTGATGCAATTACAACCGCTAGGTGACAGAGAAGGGGAGAGGGAGGCCGGGGGAGAGTTGAGCTCTCATGCCTTAGTTGGCTAGCCTCCCTTCGGGTATATCAACCAATCATAGAGACGTAAATTACGTGCTATTAATTTGAACATCTCGTGCTGAGCTGATAATGAGCCAAGTACTTAATGATGAGTAGCGATATTGAATATTTGATCGCCAACAGATTTACCAAGCTGTCATTCAAACAGTATATATACAAATTAAAAAAAGGGAAAACACGCCTAAGCTGATATAGGCTACAGCAGTCGGCTTAATTAAATAGCACAACAGGCAGCTCTCTTTTAACACAGACTTTTAAGAAGGGATGAATGTTTGCTTCAAGTGATAGGCCAGGTAAGTGAAATTATATTATCTTATTGAATGTGTGTCGTTTTCTTTACATTTTCTGACTAAAAGCAACCAAAAGGCCATTTTAAAGTGGTTATGTAAATAATAATAATAATAATAATAATAATTGGCAGGGATCCCAGACCAATACAATTAGTGTGCCTCCTCTGTTTTAAAACCCATGAGCCACCACTGATATTGGGTAATAATATTGTCATAATTGCATATATGTTGGGGTGTGATTTTTGTAAACAGTCACAACGGTTTTATTTACAATTACACAATTTAAACATTTATGAGCACGTAATCCAACCCCTGCCCCTAAACCTACCATTTGTCAATATAACACAGTATATAACAGGCAGGTACAACTACAGTCATAATTTATTCAAAACATGCTAATATTCCTATTTATTCAAAACATGCTAAGTCTTCCGAGTCAAAACATTTGATTTGAGAGAGGAATAGATGCAATCACCATCTCCATCAGCCATAAAGTCCAGATCCTGTGTTCAGTCTGTGAGCAAATTCAAAAATTGCTGCCAGAAGAATTGTGGCATTGGCTCTTGTGTGTCTCGTGACCGACTGCATCATGCTAAAGTATAGGAGTGTCTCTTTGAATGAGATGTGAGCGCGTGAACAGAGCGGGATCATTTTCAGCAAATAAAACCTTATGTTTTACTCTCTTCTTCAAGTAAAGATATTGTATGACCTCAGAAGACTTGGAATGCAAGAAGTCTTGTTTGTAATTCTTTTATACTGCTTTTTATGGTCAGTTTTTGCCAGTGACTGTACTTTTATTTGCATGTTACGTGTTTTATATTGTTCAAAAGTGAGTAGGTTTAGGGTAGGAGTGGGGTTAGGCGCTCCAATTAAAGTATAAATTTATATAAAGTGATTTTGATTTTGTTTACATGCAAACCAATAAATTAAGGCAAACGACTGAAAGCAATGGAGGACCCTGCGCATGGAAAAGTCACGCTAAAGGGGTACCCTTTGTGTTAAAAAATGATGTTAAAGGAGCACCTTGAGCTTCAAAAAGTGAGGCCAAGGGGTCCTGATCAAGCGTCAATATGTGACGAGTTGGGAATGAGAATGTGTTGTAGAAGCATATTATAGTGGAGTCTCAAAGTCGTTGTGGTCTTGTGTGTCCAGCCATACATGTTTTAAAAAGTAATGCTAATGCATATTGATTTTTTTTATTTTAAATTTAGATTTTTTTGTTTTAACAGTTAATTTATTTGATTTTGAAAACTGGATGTATGACAAACTTTTTATTTATTTATATATTTTTTTTTTGTACAGAATACTTGGTTGTTTTTCAGAAAATAAATAAATAAATAATCAAAAATAAAGCTGACATCCCAGAAAGGGACAGATTTCACAAATTTCAAAGCACAAAGAAGATTACAAACCTATATTAAGAAGCATATATATATATATATATATATATATATATATATATATATATATATATATATATATATATATATATATATATATATATAAATTTGCACTGTATGTTTTTGATGTAAAAAATTAGCTTTGTGGTTTTGATCCAAAAAAATAATAATTTTGCTCAGCACTTTGGGTATGATTTAACAGTATTCTTAAAAATGCAGACAAAAATGCTGAAGTCTTATGACATGTGATGAATGTTGTTGACAGAAATACCTGTCATATTTACAAATCAGTTGTCAATTGTCATCGTAAATAAAGTTTCTAGTTTTGTTAATCATTTCTCTTTATAAATTCAGGTTTGATAACACCAAAACAATCAGTGTTGAGGAGTAACTAGTTACATGTAACGGAATTACATAAGTTAACTACAAATTAAATGTAACTGTAATCAGTTACAGTTACTGAGAAAAAATGTTTAATTAAATTAGCTACTTATGAAAATGTTAACAATTACAAAGGGGATTACATCTGAATATTTTCACGCACACACAGATATGGCTGATTTGGCCCAGTGTTTCAGGGGTTTAGGACACATGCTTATTTAACTGTTTTATTTCCTATTTGATTTTATATATATATATATATATATATATATATATGTGTGTGTGTGTGTGTGTGTGTGTGTGTGTGTGTGTGTTTAAGATACATTTTTTCCCCCCAAAGCTTTGTTAGATGCCAGTTTTTCCTGTCAGCTATTCAAAAATGTGATTTTAAAAACAGTATCATAGCTATTAAACGTTTTCTTATGATTTTAAATCAGTATTCAATATCAGAATCATATCAAAGTAAAAATAGGTGCTTAAGTCTGGTTTTGTGGTGCCTGTGCTTTAAAATTATAAACTTAATTTAACTGATGATGTGTTGGGTGTAAGATTAACCCTGTCTGCTTTAAATGTTTTAAAATGGTTAACATTTGAAAGCGTTCATTGGAAATGTAGAAAAGTTATCAAAAAGTAGTCAGTTATACTACTTTAATAAAGTAATTGAAATAGTTACACTACTTATTACATTTTAAATAGGGTAACTTGTAATATGTAACCTGTTATATTTCCAAAGTAACCTTCCCAACACTAAAAACATTACAGTACACGGAAGAGTAAGCACAGCCGACGGAGTTACATACAGTCAGTGAGGTGTGTTCTCACCTCAGCCGTGATGGATGGAGGGGGGCTGTGAGACAGAGACGCTCATTTGTTCAGTCATCTCTCAAACGGCTAGTGTTTGACTTCCTCCTGGTAGGAGTGGGTAATTCAGCAGCACCGTGTGAGCTTGTTAGATCACCAAGGCCCACGGTGGTACCATTCTTTGCAGACCCTTGACAGCAAATATGTAGTAATGATATTGTCTCCAGCTGGGTAATAACACACAATTCAGATGGCCACACACTGCACTGCTGCAGAAATAGAGGGGAGAGAAGAATTACCTTGAAGCACTAGAGGAAAATGACAGTAGAAATGTCTCCAGCCTCTGAAGTGGAGAATTGAAAAATGTTCTCCGGTACAACTGGACCCTCAATAGCTGTTTTATCTCTCAACAAAACAAACATGCAGCTTGAATAAATGAATGTATAAATAATTACAAGGGCATGTGTCAATACTCTCAAGTTCATACAAAAAAAAAAAAAAAAAAACTAATTATAGTGCAATTTAAAAACATAAAAGACCCCATGAAATCAAAAATGGAACTTTGTTGTTTCTGTTTTCACATTTGGTTTAATTGTATGGTCTGACCTCAAGTTGGGTTCCACCCCCTCAGATACCGTCATAAATAGCAGCAGCTGTATACCACAGTAACTTGGTAACAACTCAGGATGAGAAGACGTCAGCCTCACTATTTTATAAATTTTTTATGCATTGAAATTAGCAGCAAAATTAGAGAAGGCACCCTTAGTCCAAGTGTAGTCATCTGTCTGCTAGTGTACACCTAAAGGATAGCGAATATTTTAACATTTTCCCAGGAGAATAGACCCATAAATGTTCATGATTCATCTTGCGCACTGAGAGGGGCAAGATCAGAAATGAACAGGCTCTTAGGAGCAAATATTCCACCAAAATAAAAAAAAATTCCCTAGAAGATTAAACTAAATCACTTAGAATGAAATGTGAAAATGAATGAACTGTTGACTGTGTAGTGTACTAACATTCAGATTTGCTCATGTTGCATTAGATCACACGTTTCTGTTGAGCTTGCAATGGCCAATCAGAGACGTTTAGATTAGATTAGAGTTTTGTTCAGCATGCACACTCACTGAATTCTGCACTCTAGTGAACTTCTCATCATAAAGTGAAAGAGAGATGTAGGCTAGAGTTTTTGTTAGTGTGCAAAAACTCATCGACTGCTTCAGTCACTTTCACTGTTTACATTATTCCTGGTTTTGCTTTTCATGCTACTAATACAACCATGGTGACATCTTGATTTTTAAATGCGTAAAAAGCAATGAACAAATTCCTAAATGGTTGTCATTTTGCAAAGACAAAAAAATATTTTCGATTTTTTAAAATTATCTTTAATAATTGCAACACCAAGAGCAATAATCAACAGTAATGATTGCATATCATAATATTGCAGCTCTACCTCATGAGTTTGTTTTTTTGTTTTTCAAAATTTATGTAGGCTATTTACATTATGTATTTGTTGTTTAAATACATATTAAATATGTATTTATATATATAAACACCTATGAGTAGCATTAAACATTATGTGCAAATAAGATGCAGCTTCTATTTCATATTTGCAGTGAAAGGATGATTTTTATGTTGATAACATTTACAGCATTTATAACAGTCTATGGCATTTTGATTGACTGAAGTAATTGGTTAAATTTAAGTACATAAAAAAAATGACTATTATATTTTCCTTAGAAATCGCTAGTAAATTTTACAAACAATTACAAAGAAATAAAACAGCAAATAATGATTTGAGCCTCTCAAATCTGAAAAAATATCACACGTGTTTGTGCTTTAGAAAGTTATAATATAAGACTATACTGTTGGCATGATGGAAGCTCTAAACTACTGCTTGATAATGATAAGTTTGGTAGGAGTGGGATAATTTGAGACAAAAGTCCTGGGGTAAGTTGAGCCAGTGGCTTTCCTCTTCTTATGATTATAAAGTATAATTTCACTGTAATTCTACATTATATTAATTAATTATTTTTTTATTTTGTTCTTTGTTTTGAACTTGATTTTGTTCTGAAAATTTTAAATAGGTCTTGTATATGAAAATTGGCCATTGATGTTTTTATGGATTGGCATGTTGAGTATTAGCCTGGTCAATTGCAGTCCTCCCTTGCTTAGTTTTTTAATTCTTCAATTTGAACTTTATTTTGTTCTGAAATTGTTAAATAATTAAGATGCCTTCAAAGTTGGGATCTTTGTTTTTAATAAAACTTTTAATTAGTCATTCATCCTTCCATTCTATTTTACAAACCTCTTTGTTCTAACAGCAGGTTATTAGGGTCATAAGGGAGCTGGATCCTAACCCAGCATCTTGAGCAAACTCCCTGGATGGATGGTCAGTCCATCACAAGCCTCACACATAGATTTTAAGAAGTCATTTTTATTGAAATTCTGTTCCTTTGATATGGCTTGAGGTGAAAATGTAAAATTTTTACGTCAGCATAATCAGTGGCGCAATTTAACTCCATGTGGCTCTACTTAACCTATCCCTAGGCTCAATTTACCCCACACTGGGGGCAAGTTGAGCCAAGAGACCACTTTTTTTATTTTTACAATGCTAAATTCTAAATATAGCAAAAGTCAGAAGCAAATAATGAATTGGACAACCTGCAGTTTTCGCACGAAATGCATGTACAGAGGAAACAGAACTGTGCATGTTGAAAATCATTTTATGGGTCTTTAAACCAATCAGACTGACACTGATGACACTGACATTTAACCATTAAAAGTGAACCCCACTAACCTCGTTGCTCCCCTACTGTAGTGTGAAATTGTGGCACATGACTCTTAATGAGCATGAAGTAGTCAAGGGCTTGACATAATGCCTCAGGGGCCTCAAGGGGCCCACACTGGAACCGTCTATTAGCTTCCTGCTGGGCTTTGGCTCACAAACAGACCTCACTGCTCAGGATAGGTGGTCTAATGTCCGTTCATGGATGCCTCCTGGCTATAAACTGTACTTCTGCTGTCAGACAGAGAAGTTAAGAGACTTGATCAAATAAGTGCTGTTGTTTATTCAGAATATCACAGAGATCTGGGAGAGGGATCTTGTGACTTAGTCATAAAGCAACCACCTGACAACCACCCACAACACTTTTGTAATTGCTTAGCAATGTGTTATAACTTATTTAGAACACCTTGACATCTGCATAGCAACCACTCACAAACCCCAGCACTGTGGTGGCAACTTTCGAATTGTTAAGTGTTTGCTTTGGAAATGTTGTTTTTACAAACATTTCTTTTAAATATGAATAAATTATTTCTTATTTATATACAAACCTGATTCCAAAAAAGTTGGGACACTGTACAAATTGTGAATAAAAACAGAATGCAATGATGTGGAAGTTTCAAATTTCAATATTTTTTTTCAGAATACAACATAGATGACATATCAAATGTTTAAACTGAGAAAATTTATAATTTTAAAGGAAAAATAAGTTGATTTTAAATTTCATGGCATCAACACATCTCAAAAAAGTTGGGACAAGGCCATGTTTACCACTGTGTGGCATCCCCTCTTCTTTTTATAACAGTCTGCAAACGTCTGGGGACTGAGGAGACAAGTTGCTCAAGTTTAGGAATAGGAATGTTGTCCCATTCTTGTTCAAGTTTAGGCTTCTAGTTGCGCAACTGTCTTAGGTCTTCTTTGTCACATCTTCCTCTTTATGATGCGCCAAATGTTTTCTATGGGTGAAAGATCTGGACTGCAGGCTGGCCAGTTCAGTACCCGGATCCTTCTTCTACGCAGCCATGATGTTGTAATTGATGCAGTATGTGGTCTGGCATTGTCATGTTGGGAAATGCAAGGTCTTCCCTGAAAGAGACGACGTCTGGATGGGAGCATATGTTGTTTTAGAACTTGGATATACCTTTCAGCATTGATGGTGCCTTTCCAGATGTGTAAGCTGTCTTTGCTGAATGAGATGATGTATGGATGTGAGATTATGTTTTTTTGGTTCTGAACTGAGCGCTGATAACAACTTGGGTTGTCCTTGTCCTCTTTAGTCTGGATGACATGGTGTCCCAGTTTTCCAAAAAGAATTTCAAATTTTGATTCGTCTGACCACAGAACAGTTTTCCACTTTGCCACAGTCCATTTTAAATGAGCCTTGGCCAGGAGAAAACGCCTGTGCTTCTGGATCATGTTTAGATATGGCTTCTTTTTTGACCTATAGAGTTTTAGCCGTCAACGGCGAATGGCACAGTGGATTGTGTTCACCGACAGTGTTTTCTGGAAGTATTCCTGAGCCCATGTTGTGATTTCCATTACATTAGCATTCCTGTATGTGATGCAGTGCCGTCTAACGGCCCGAAGATCACGGGGATCCAGTATGGTTTTCCGGCCTTGACCCTTATGCACAGAGATTGTTACAGATTCTCTGAATCTTTGGATGATATTATGCACTGTAGATGATGATAACTTCAAACTCTTTGCAATTTTTTCTGAGAAACTCCTTTCTGATATTTCTCCACTATTTTTCACCACAGCATTGGGGGAATTGGTGATCCTCTGCCCATCTTTACTTCTGAGAGACACTGCCACTCTGAGTGGCTCTTTTTATACCCAATCATGTTGCCAATTGACCTAATAATGTGCAAATTGGTCCTCCAGCTGTTCCTTATATGTACATTTAACTTTTGCAGCCTCTTATTGCTACCTGTCCCAACTTTTTTGGAATGTGTAGCTTTCATGAAATCCAAAATGAGCCAATATTTGGCATGGCATTTCAAAATGTCTCACTTTCAACATTTGATATGTTATCTGTATTATATTGTGAATAAAATATAAGTTTATGAGATTTGTAAATTATTCCATTCCTTTTTTTACTCACAATTTGTACCGTGTCCCAACTTTTTTGGAATCGGGTTTCTATAATCATATTTGTAATATATTGAACAAACTACATTGTTAAATTAACAAGTGAATGTAATGGCATATAGTAGGGGTGTAAATCAATGGGCAACCAGCAAATCAGTTCAATATACATCTTGTTGGTTTTCGATTCTTAGAAATGTGATCTGATTCAGAATGAGGTTCAATTCAATTCAGTTATATCTGATTGTGATTAATGATTTGATTACATATTTTTAGGTGCATTTACAGGATTATGTAAATAATTCTCCTAACATGTCCATGGTAAGAAAAAGACAAGTATTTAAGATTCTTTAATTCCATTTAAGACTGAGATTTTTTAATAGTGCAATGTGCCGATAAAATATTTTAGAGCTGAACATGCCTAAAAAAACCTAAATGTTTTCTGCTACCCAAATAAACAACAGTAAAACAGAAGTATCTTATCTTATAGAAAACAGAAGAGCTGTATTTCAGTAGTAGTGGCCACACAATGAGTTGGAAGTTTTATCAATGGTTTGCAAGTCTTTGACGCAAGGCTATAGCACTATTGTGAGAGGTCTGTCATCTAGTCATGTAGTAGTCAGTGATCATCCTGTATTTTAAAATACCGAACGCTTCAATTTTAAACCTTCACCCAAACAAACCATTCATGATGCAAAAGAAAAATGTTTAAAAAAATCAATGTTTCAAAATTGATGCATGTGCATCGGGAGGATTTGTAATTGATTCATCGAGAAAACGAGTGAATCGTTACACCCCTAGCATATAGGCTACACTTTATTGTATTCTTGTAAGCCATGGCTGAATAAAAACTGAAACCGTTCCATTGATAATGAAGCTGGATGCCACTGACCTCAGAGATGGAGGGAGTCATCCCTCACTCCCACAATGACACACACACACACAGATTGTTCACGAGTAGTGTGCATCGAGAGCTGTCCTCGGGCAGGAGAAATACTTTAATCTGAATGCTTGATCAGAGCTCTCACACACTGAATCGTCTCTCTGTCACCCCGCTCAATGTCCTCAGCTTGTGGCCGTGAACTCTGTCTCCCATCTAAGCACTAAGCGAGCGACTGGATGAGAGAAGAGATAGAGGTAGAAAGAAAAAAAAGATCTTCCTGCTCCTCTCCATTATTTCTACCCGATGCCAATATTTTATCATGTAAAAATAAATTAGAATGCAATGTAAAGTGTAGCCTTGATGCACCCTGGCAGAGAGAAAAGAAGACACATTAAAATGGACTAATTCATCTAATTCATCTTTTTTTTTTTTTTTTATCTTGTTCATGGGCTAGAGTTGCTTTATTGAAATGAGTCCCTCTTGCTGAGAGCACAGCATACACAGCATACATTTCATACCCTGATGACCTCTGATTAAATTAACGCCACTAAGAGACTTAAATGTTCAGACTTAACTTTTCTACTTTTGAAGGAATTAATAATTTTAGCGTTTTCCTGACACAGATATCAGATATCTAATGCTTCCTCTTCAGTACTGAATCCAAATATTTGCTTTTTTGCAACCATTTGTAACATCAACTTGAAGCTGCATATTATATGTACAACTGACTGCTGAACCAACATCCACTTTCTCAACTGTATTTACAAATTAATTCTATATCATCATCACCACTGCTGGGAATGTTACTATTGTACTTTGTAGGTCATGCTCTGTAATCATGTAAAAAAATAAAAATAAAAAAAATAACTTGCTTTTATATGCAACATTTTTAAAACATTTGTAAATATTTGTGTGAATATAAGATTCAAATGAGATAAAGTGATCAAGTTCAGGGGAACAATTGGCATCTGTTGCACATTCACTGCTGGTCTTCTGATGAGACAGCAGAAAGTGGTGCATGGTGCAATCCACTTCACATTTAGACATACACTTGCAAAGTTCCCCATGTGCTTTCCCTCAGGGGATTCCCCAGTTCCATTCTGAAGTACATTCAACTGTGTCAGTTGGACAAGGGAATTTTATATAAAGAGACCCTTGACCCCTCAGTTTTGACCAAGGGAGTGAGTGGACTCATCTTTAAACTTTAGGCAGCTCAATATACTACAGTACAATACAACTGTGATATCACAGCTGTAGGGTATCAGACCCGAATCAGACAAATTAAAGATTCAATGGGGGGCATGGTTGAAACGTGAGGAGCCGCATTCCACAGAAAGGCTCAAGACAACAGGATGTTGTAAATCAAATCCTCTAGTCAGATGCAAGCCCACTAACTAGCAGCTTAAACAGCTTTCAACATTAGTACAAAAGAACAATTATTGACAATTCCCATTCAGAAAGGAGAATGTCAAATTTGGGGAAAGTAATCAAGATTGATGGTCAAAGACATGCACAGCATGACCATCACATGTAAATCCATGATAGTAATCACGATCACAAGCTCTTTGGATTGACTTCCCCCCACCTAGAAGAAAAGAACCAGACTGAATTTCTTTTAAGGGGACCTTTCAACCTCTGGTATCCACAGAATGTCCTTATGTCAAAGAATGGCACAGAAACTGCCTTTTACAGATGTAGATGCACCAAAATGAACTCCAAAAGATTTATAAACGAATATCAGTCCATTGCTTAACATATCATATATGTAACCCACACATTTGACTATCATGTTTCTAATCACTTATTGTGTATGTCTTTTTAATAACTACTGTATAGCTTAAGGATTCATATTCATGTTTAGTATGTGTATGTTTGAATCTTCTTGCTTGAAATGTTTCTGACAATCAAATATTTGTCAAATGTATCATATTCTTGTTATAGGAATCATGTCCAAAATTATACCCTGCAAGATCTGGAAAATTCAGACCACATGACTGATAAGAAAACATTTGATTTATGAACGGGCAGGAGAAACATCGCAACACCCCAAGCAAAGACAATATCTAATTGGTCAAGACAACATTTGAGGTGTGGCCGAAAGGCCAGTTTAAATACTCTGGACACCATCAAATTTTGCTCTTAGCTTTTGCTTGTATTTCTAGCTTTTAGCTATGCTTTTTGTCATTACATTTTGCGTTCTTTGAGCGCCATTCCAGCGTGCTTCAGCATGCACGCCCGCTGCTACTTAGCCACGATGGGAAGAAACACCACCTAGTCTCGTCAAACTTTAGTTTTATTTTTTTACTTTAGTTTATTTTCTTTTCTGTTGAGAGTTTCGTGTTCTGGGTTAAGTTTTGCCAAATGCCGTGTCTCCGAGTTCGACCTCGAGTGCCCATCTAAAACTTCAACCAGCCCACAACTCCGCATCTTCACCCAATGTCCAACGACTGGCTTCCCAAGATGTCACTTCAACGACTACTGAACTTTCAGCCAGGAAATCCCCTTTTTGATGACAACATAGGGAACCCCTTTACACAGGCAATGCAAGTAACTTACCTCCAGACTCTGAGCTGAACTGGTGTATCTAATATAATTTTAACCTCATTGAGGAACTCAATTCGAGGGTAAATTAAGTGATTGATGGTTGTTCATGTCTATGCAATTTCACGTACTGCTGTAAACTTGGGATTTCACAATTTCATTCTCTTAAACCCATTCTTTCCTAACTTTCTCTCTTCCTGCAACTTGTGTGAATGTGTGAGTGTGTGTGCTTATGTGTTAGATTAGTTTATATGTCTTAATTTTATCTAATAAAGCCTTATTCATATTGAAAAGAGAAGTATCTTGTGTTTTGTGCTTGCAAGTTAATGTCTTTAACTTCCGATCTTGTTACTGTGCTAATTAATAGTGTTTTCACTATACTTTGGATATTAGTATCCATTGCAGAATTGATGTTATACGGCTCGTTCAATGAATCGCTGGCCATCTCAGTGATCAGCCGTAAAACATAGATTCTGTCCAAATTCCCTGTAAAATCTTAAATGATTCCCTTTGAGCTAAATTGACCTGTTTCCCTTACACAGCCGATCACACCTAACTTACTGTAGTGTATGATATATGAAATGCTTTGAGATTTAACTGCATAATAATTGTTGCTACTGCACTGATGACTATTACTAAAACTCTTAAGCTGGCATGAGTAAACTCCAAATTAACTGTTATTATTCTGCTGGACCTGTTTGTGTCCTTTAACATTGTTAACCACCAGATCCTCCTGTCCACCCTTTCCGACTTGGTCATATCAAAGATACAGTACTTTGGAGGCTTCAGTCCTATCTCGCAACCTCACTGGGCACAACAAAAAAAGCACATAGCTTCTCCTACAACTGCTATGCAGATGATATGCAGCTCCATCTTGTCAGGACAGATAAGGACCCAAGAGGGGATGAGGCTGAAAATGGTAAGTTTATTAACAGAAAAAGGCGAAGGCCTAACGTCCAAAAAACAAAACCCCAACTCGGGGGAGAAAACTCAGTCTTAACTTCCAACTGCACAGCGGGCAGGTAATGCGCTCAGCCTCCGTGAGCGCCAGGAGAGGAGGGGCAAACAAATCCAAAACTGTAGGCAGGAGAGTGGTCGAGCAGACAGGGAGGTCAGGCGAGGTGCAGACAGGGCCGAGAACCAGAAGAGCAGTCCGAAATCCTCTGAGGGCAGAGCACACGTTACACCAACCGGGCAGACAAACCATTGAGCGTACTGACCAGAATGGAGAAACAGGACAGAACCGAAGCCCGGAACGCCCAAACAACACAGAACACACTGACAAGGAGGAGTGAAATCCAGCAGAATAAATAGGGTGAGTAATGAGATAGAGGGAACAGGTGCATCAGACAAACCGCAGCCTAGATTGCTGAGCGAGATCAGCTGGCGCTAGAGCGAAGGGAAGGAAAACCAGAGGAAAGAGATTAAAAATCAAATAGAGAGAAAAAAATGGAAACAAAACAAAAACAAGGGTAGAAAAATGAGCAGAAACGAAAAAGAAAAAAAAAAAAAAAAAAAAAAGAAAAAAAAGCAAGAAAAAAAGGACAGATCATACCGAGTCCTGACAGTACCCCCTCCCCCAGGAGTGCCTCCCGGCGCCCCTGAGGAAGAAGGACCGCGTTGGTGAAACTGGTCGATGAGCGAGCGGTCCAGGACGTCCCGAGCTGGGACCCAACATCTCTCCTCTGGACCGTACCCCTCCCAGTCCACTAGGTACTGATGTCCCCGCCCACGACGCCTGGAGTCTAAGATTCTCCTAACCCTATACGCAGGAGAACCGTCAACCAACCAAACATGTTTCATCCGGACCGTTGAAGTGACATTGGGCAACCGGAGACAGACCGTCACCGGGTTGACGACCTTGGAAATACGGTATGGTCCAAAGAACTTAGGTGCCAACTTTCACGATGGGACCCTCAGTGGCAAATCCTTGGTGGAGAGCCATACGCGTTGTCCGCAGACATATTCCGGGGCGTCAACCTACGGTGGCGGTCCTGCGGCAGTCTTAACGCATCCCCTAGCTCCCGGATAAGCGCGCCTCCCTGGCCCTCCTCCAGGTGCGGCGACAGCGCTGAACAAAAGCGTTCCACTACCTGAATCGAACAAAAGCCTGAACTGAGGGGACAGCTGCCTTGGAGCTTGGAGATGTTTTCTTCCCAGGAGCCCTGGGAAGAAAACAGAGGAGGCTGATAACCCAGACTACACATGAACGGGGACATACCTGTAGACGACACCGGTAACGAGTTGTGAGTGTTTTGGGTGTGTGGGATGTGTGTACTGAAGGTTTTTGTGGTCAGTCCACACCAGAAATGGAACGGCCGCTCCCTCCAGCCAGTGACGCCACTCCCCCAAAGCCAGTCGAACCGCCAACAACTCGCGATCACTGATGTCGTAGTTTCGTTCTGCGGGAGACAAACGGTGTGGTGTGAAAAAAAAGCACAAGGATGCAGTTTGTTATCTAGGGAGGATACCTGGGAGAGCACGGCACCGACACCGACCTCTGACGCATCCACCTCCACCACGAACTGCAGGGAAGGATCAGGAGTCACCAGGATGGGAGCAGAAGTGAATCTACATTTTAATTCATTGAACGCCGCCTGGGCGTCCCCTGACCAACAGAAGTTGACCTTCTTGAAGGTTAATGCGGTCAGAGGGGCCACCACCTGTCCGAAGTTCCTGATGAATCGCCTATAAAAATTGGCAAAACCCAGGAACCGCTGTAACGCCTTACGGGAATCAGGTGCCGGCCATTCGGAGACGGCCCTCACCTTCGCAGGGTCCATGCGAATCCCCCCCACCGAGATGATGTGTCCCAAGAACGAAACTGACTGAATGTGGAACTCGCACTTCTCTGCCTTAACGAACAACTGATTCTCTAACAGCCGCTGAAGTACCTGTCGGACGTGCTGGACATGATCCTGAAAAGAAGAAGAGAAAATTAAGATGTCATCCAAATAAGGGAAAAAAGAAACTTTCGAACATGTCCCTCAGCACGTCGTTGACAAGTGCTTGAAAGACAGCTGGGGCATTGGATAAGCCGAAAGGAAGAACCCGATATTCAAAGTGCCCACGAGGCGTGTTAAACGCGGTCTTCCATTCGTCCCCCTCCCTGATCCGCACTAGATGGTAAGCATTGCGAAGATCCAATTTCGTTTAGAACTCGGCCCCCTGCAAGAGATCGAAGGCCGATGACATCAACGGCAGAGGGTACCAGTTCTTAACTGTGATGTTATTCAACCCCCGATAATCTATGCAGGGGCGCAGAGAGCCATCCTTTTTCTTCACGAAAAAGAACCCAGCTCCGGCCGGAGAAGAAGAGGGACGAATAATACCGGCTGCCAGAGAATCACTTAAATACTTCTCCATAGCTTCGCGCTCGGGCACGGAGAGAGAGTACAGCCGTCCGCGAGGCGGAGAAGCACCAGGGAGGAGATCGATGGCACAATAATACAGTCAGTGGGGAGGAAGAGATACAGCCCGGGACCTGCCGAAGACCACCTGCAGATCATGGTAACAAGCAGGAACTCAAGAAAGATCCGCCTCCTCCTCCTGTAGGGAAACAGAGACAGAGACCGGGGAGAGAGCAGACAGAAGGCAATGTGTGTGGCAATATTGACTCCATGACAAAACTAAATTGTCTGCCCAGTTAATGTTCGGCCCATGACGAACGAGCCAGGGATGACGCAATACCAAAGGGACAGACGGAGATTTACAGACTAGGAACCTGAGGTCCTCCCGCTGGTTCCCGGTGGTTCCCGGAGGTAAGAACACTCACCTAATCAGTGATATGAGAGATCTGCATAAGTGCAGATCGAGTCCATGAGCGACTATAGGTGACTGCAGGGGTTGGATGGGTATATCCTGAGCGCACGCCCATTCCTCATCAATGAAGTTGCCCTCTGCTCCTGAATCAACGAGTGCTGAAGCCTTAAACAAAGAGTGTTTAGTGAACAGAGAGATCAATGAGTGTGTGACCTGTGAGTGGGGGAAATGGCAGTACCACTCAAATTAACTCTCTGTGGTGAACGAGCAGCTTTAGCAGGACAGGAGTGAGCTCAGTGTCCTTGAACCGCGCAATACAGGCAAAGGCCCTCCAATAGGCGGCGCTGTTTCTCCTTGGGCGTGAGGCGCAAGTGATCCACCTGCATGGGCTCACACTCCTCGCCATTCAGGGATGGAGAGGCGCATGTGACTTGCTCGGAGTCTGCTCGAACTTGACGGCGTAGCTCTCTCCTGGCGTCTATGCGGAGGGACAGACTGATTACGTCATCCAACTGTTCAGGAACCTCGCGGGCATACAATTCATCTTTGACTGATTCATTGAGACCCTCTAAAAAACAAGCGATAAGGGCCTCGGTGTTCTATCCACAAGTAGCGGCCAGGGTGCGGAACTGCACTGAGTAATCAGCCACCGAACGTCTGCCCTGTTGAAGATGCGCTAATAGTCGGGACGCCTCCTTGTAAAAAACAGACTGATCAAAAGTCTTAATCATCTCCGCCTTAAAGGAAATGAAATCAGAGCAGCATCTGGCCTGTGATTCCCAAACTGCAGTACTCCAATCATGCACTCTACCTGAGAGCAGGGAGATGACATAGGCCACCTTGGAGACCTCTGATGCGTAGGTTCTAGCTTGTAGAGAAAACACCACCTCGCACTGAATAAGGAATGATTTACAACTAGAAGGCTCACCCGCATACGTGGGGGGGTTATTCACTCTCGGCTCCGAGGAGAAAGTGGATGAAAGAAGCCCGGGAGGCGGTGAAGCGAAGTCTTCCCGAGTGAGACGATCGAGTCGACCCACCAAATCCGCGATTTGAGCCGACAAGGCATCTACAGAGTGCCGGGTGGAAGATAGTTCCATCTCGTGACGGCCCAACATCGCTCCCTGATGCTCCAAAGCCAACTGCCAAGTTGAGCCTTCCGCTGGGTCCATTCTTGGTCAGTGTGTGGTGTCAGGACAGATAAGGACCCAAGAGCGGATGAGGCTGAAAATGGTAAGTTTATTAACAGAAGAAGGCGAAGGCCTAACGTCCAAAAAACAAAACCCCAACTCGGGGGAGAAAACTCAGTCTTAACTTCCAACTGCACAGCGGGCAGGTAATGCGCTCAGTCTCTGTGAGCGCCAGGAGAGGAGGGGCAAACAAATCCAAAACTGTAGGCAGGAGAGTGGTCGAGCAGACAGGGAGGTCAGGCGAGGTGCAGACAGGGCTGAGAACGGTGGGCAGCAACAAGGTCAAAAACAGTCCAGGTCGAGAACCAGAAGAGCAGTCCGAAATCCTCTGAGGGCAGAGCACACGTTACACCAACCGGGCAGACAAACCATTGAGCGTACTGACCAGAACGGAGAAACAGGACAGAACCGAAGCCGGAACGCCCAAACAACACAGAACACACTGACAAGGAGGAGTGAAATCCAGCAGAATAAACAGGGTGAGTAACGAGATAGAGGGAACAGGTGCATCAGACAAGCCGCAGCATAGATTGCTGAGCGAGATCAGCTGGCGCTAGAGCGAAGGGAAGGAAAACCAGAGGAAAGAGATTAAAAATCAAATAGAGAGAAAAAAGGGAAACAAAACGAAAACAAGGGTAGAAAAATGAGCAGAAACGAAAAAGAAAAAAAAAAGTAAAAAAAAAGCAATAAAAAAAGGACAGATCATACCCGAGTCCTGACACATCTGTCATTTCAAACAAATGATCCTACAGTCTCAGCTTGAATCTCTACCTGCCTTTCTGATACCTCTGCTTGGATGAAGGAGCGTCATCTGCAGCTCAAGCTGGCTAAGCTCCTTGTAATTCCTGCAAACCCATCAGCTGATCACAACATCATTGTGCAGCTGGTGTCCACAACACTGACACCAACTAGGACAGCAAAGAACCTGGGTATAGTATTTGTTGACAAATTAAGCTTTTTCACCCACATCTCAACATCATTCTGCCTGATCGTGTAGATTCACACTTTAAAGCATAAGGAAAATCAGACCCTTCCTTTCAGAATACAGAACACAGCTACAAGTCTAAGTTCTTGCCATGATAAGACTGGACAACTGCAATGTTCTACTAAGCATCTGCAGATGATCCAGTGCACAACAGCATGCCTGGGCCCAATTCACAAAACATCTTAAGGCTAAAAGTAGCTCATAACTCACCGATTTAGGAGAAAATCTTAAATATAATGGGCATGTCAATCCTAAATTTAGGACTCCTAGATTTTTGCTCTAAGAGTATTTCACAAAGCGTTATAGCTCTAAAACTAGCTCCTAAATCTGTGAAACATTAGGAGTAGTGAAGAGGACTCCTAAGTCACTAAGATTAAACCACAGACTATCCTAAAATGGCTGTTGGTGGCAATCTGTCTCTGAATATAAACATTTTAGAAACATCTGATGATAATTAGCTTTTAAAAAGGTATCGGCTTTGGATTTGGAGGTTATCGCAACTCTAAATTTTCCTTTGATTTATCATTGTTTTCATTAACCAGTTGGGCAAGAAGTAACAGCTGTTTTTTTTTCTTTTTTTTTTTTTTTTAGGGGGCTATAGCTGTGTGAATAGTTGGAAGGCTATGCGATTAGTTCCATAAACTGTACACTAATTCGTGATTGCCTGAGTCCCCTTTAAATTTCATATGAAAATGGTGGCAGACTTCAGCTCATCTCTGCCTTTCAGCACATTCTTTTTCAATCCGCATACTGCAGAGTGAGAAACAGAAGACAAGTTGTGTGTTTATCGATAGATTTTTATAATATCTATAATATTTGTGCAGTTCCTCCAGTGAAAATGAAGCACATATGAATGCATATACTTTATAAAAAGATGTTGCCATTTTCGTTTGAATATATATATATTTATATGAGCCCCCCTAAAATGAAAATCCTGGAATCACCCCCGCTATCAGCCATGGTTATTCTACTATGTTAATTAAAAGGCTGTTTATATGCATAATCACAAAGAAGAATACGAGAAACATACATGAAAGAGGCTGACAATTACTGACATTTAGCCTGAATTTTAAAATCTATTTGAATGTGCCAACATTTGTATTTTTTAACCTTTATATATGGCAACATCATGCTCTACAATATTTCTATGAATAAATCTCTGATAGAGACCCCTCTGACCTTCCTATCATCCAATCACTGTGTGCTTAGTTAGTAAGAACCCTGACATCATCCATAACAATGAGGTCATTGTTATGGATGATTTAAGAGAAAACTCTTAGCTAAAAACTTTTGCTGCTATTAAGGAGTGGTAAGATAAAATGTTTTGTGAATACAGGCCATGGTGTTCAATCAGCCAAATAAAACCCACGTCACATCCTTCTCAACCATGATCAAACACACCTTAGCAGGCTAATCAAGGTCATTAGGATCACTAGAAAATCACTGGTAAGTGAGTTTGATCAAGGTTTGAGGTAAACTCTGCAGGGGACAGACCCCGCAGAACCCTGCTAAATGGTACAAATTCATAAGGGAAAAAAGTAAATAATAAATTACCTCCTCTGTGAATTCTAAGCGATCAATAGCTTAGGACATTCCAATTTAAGCCTTTGCACTGGTTCTCCAGTAGTGGGCACTCATGCCACCTAAGCAGTGATGTACATCCAAGTCAACAAGACAAGGATTTAGAGAAAGTTAACTTATTAAAGTCAACTTATTGTAACTGTGACCTTAAATGCCAACCATATGTAAAGTGTCTCAAGGACTGTTCCACAGGTTCATGTGTCCTTAAGAACCCTCACAGAGCAGAGCAATCTACTGGGCAAAGTGTCTGCTGAAGAAAAAAAAATAGAGAATTTGTTCTTTAGCAATTATTTGAATAACATTGTTAATTGTACACAGGCAGGGATCAGCACATATGGTACACAGCTGGAACTCATCTAGCTCTTATCACCAGCACTACATAGAACAGGGGTGTTAAAGTCAATTCCTGGAGGGCTTGAGCCCTGCAGAGTTTAGTTCCAGCTCTGCTCCAGTCCTCATACCATGTAGTTTTCAAATGAGCTTGAAGGACTTGATTAGTTGGATCAGGTGTGTTTAATTAGGGTTAAATCTAAACTCTGCAGGGCTCCGGCCCTCCAGGAACTGAGCTTGGCACCCCTGACATACAGCATCCACTCCCTCAGTCTTTGTCTAACCTCATCTTATTCTACAGACTGCTTACCCTGCTACTCACCTGCTTTATGTTCCTGATTACTGTCATTACCATATCTAAGTCAATATCCAGTCAAATTTTTAGTTAAATTCAGTTTTCAGTTCATCATTGAATTCAGTTATTTCATTGTCCAGCTCAGTTCAGTTTAAATATTATCTGTGCAATCAAGTCATTGATATTGCTGGAAATTAAGTGTCACCAACTAAGCAAGCCAGAGGCGACAGCGGCAAGGAACCAGAACTCCATTGGTGACAGAATGGAGAAAAAACCTTGGAAGAAACCAGGCTCAATTGGGGGGCCAGTTCTCCTCTGGCCAGATGAACCAGCAGGTTGATCCATGATGCAGCAAAGTTAGATTGTGCAGATGGCTTGTATGGTTTCGTGGTCTTTCCATATGGCCGTTGAGGAGCCAAGGTCTTCACTGGGGATCTTTCTCTGGGGTTCATCTAGTTAACCTGGTCTCTGCTGAAATTCAGGGCTGTAGAGGTTGTCTCTAGGTGCTGATCCACCATCTGGGCTGGATACAGACTGGATTTGGTGGCTACAGTGACCTCGGAATAAGAAAAAACAGACTAATATTAGCATAAATGTCATTTGGGATACTACTTTCGGCGTGCTGCTATGATGGCGTTGCTGACGAGCGCTCTGTGCAAACTTTGCTGTTTTTGGAGTTGTTTTGTGTTATTCGTGTTACTTTTTATACATGCTTTTGCTCAGACAGTACAGACTTTCATCCAGTATGATCGACAAACACTACTGGACATCCAATCTAATTTAAACTTTGGTTCGGAAACAATGGCCATTACACCGCCTGGATTCTCCGTTTTTCGTCATGACAGATTCCTAAACTCCGGTAAGAGCAGAGGTGGAGGCATGAGCTTTATGATTAACACTCACTGGGGCACGGATGTTACAGTTTTATCTACACACTGCTCCCCTGAGATCGAACTGCTCTCCATTAAAGTGCGTCCCTTTTACCTCCCGCGGGAGTTTAATTCAATCATTCTCACAGTTGTTTACATCCTGCCTCACGTGGACAAAACAAAAGACGAACTGTACAGCACCATAAATGGATTAGAAATTGCTCATCCTGAGGCTGCTTTCATTGTTGTTGGGGATTTTAACAGGGTGAATATGAGGAAAGTTCTTCCCAAATTCCACCAGCACATAAATTTCCCCACACGAGGTGATCAGACATTAGATCACTGCTATTCAACACTAATGGCACTTTTCCATTACCAGTACCAGCTCGACTCAAATCGACTCGACTCGACTTGCCTCGCCTCGCTTTTCGCTCTGTTTTCCATTGCAGATAGTACCTTCACAATAGTACCTGGTCATCATAGTGACGCCGCTGGAAACTGCCGTGATGTAATCTTCTACGCGACACACACCCGCTACCCACACACACAGGACAATGGAGGAAATCAAGTGTATCCTGTTTTTGATCCTCGGGATGTGGCTGTTTCTCACAGCAAGAAGACAAACGTTGTTTCTGGAGAGGCTGAGGTTCTGCAAAATGAAACACTGCTGGCGGGGTTATTCAGGATACTCCATCTGGCGCGTGCAATGATGACGCAGTGAATAGTGACTATTCTCTCTGACCAATCAGCAGTCTGCAGTGTTTTCATGTCACGTTTTAGTATCGCCTCAGCTCGCTCAGAGCCTCGCTGGAGGTGATACGAAAAAAAGTACCTGGAAGTAGGTACAGGTACAATTTTTACACAGTGGAAAACCAAACAAAGGCGAGTCGAGTTGAGCTGGTACTGTGTAGTGGAAAAGCGCCATAAAGGACAGTTACAAACCCCTCCCCTGACCAGCATTTGGCAAAAGTGACCACATTAGCATACTGCTGTTACCAGTCTACAGACAATGCCTCAAACAGGAAAAAACGGTTTCTAAAACAGTTCACAAATGGAGTGAAGATGCCATCTCCACACTGCAGGGCTGCTCTGAATCTACAAACTGGCAAATGTTTCAAGATGCAGCAGGAGACAACATACATGAATACACAGATTCTGTGATATGCTACATTAACAACTGCACAAAGGATGTTGTCCCATGCGTTAATGTTAAGTCATTTCCAAACCATGGGTCAACTGTGAGGTGCATGCCAGATTAAGAGCACAAACTGCTGCCTTCAACTCTGGGGGTCTATACATCTGCTCCTCTCTACCTGACACCTTGGACCCATTCCAATTTGCTTATCGCTCAAATAGATCCACTGATGACACCATTGCAATGGCCATACACTCTGCCCTGGAACACTTGGAGGAAAGAGACACCTATGTGCGGATGCTGATCGATGATTACAGCTCTGCATTTAACACCATAATCCCTACCAAACTTATAGCCAAACTGAAAGATCTGGGTCTTAACAGTCACTTATGTAACTGGGTCCTGGACTTCCTGACCGGCAGACCCCAGGTGGTTAGAATTGGCAATCACAAATCCTCTTCACTCACACTCAGCACTGGTGCCCCACAGGGATGTGTACTCAGTCCTCTCTTGTACTCCCTGTTCACTTATGACTGCTCTGCTAAGCATAGCTCCAACATCATCCTCGAATTTGCTGACGATACAACTATTCTAGGAGACATCCAACAGAAATGAGGTTAACCCACTCACAGCAGGGTGTGCTGATAACATACTCTCTCTAAACGTCAGCAAGACCAAGGAGATGATCATGGACTACAGGAAGTCACAGAGAGAGGGTCACGTTCCCATTCACATCAGTGGAGAGATAGTAGAGACAGTTAAGAGCTACAAGTTCCTTGGCATTCACATCTCTGAGGATCTTTCCTGGAGCCTACACTCAGAGACCATAGTGAGATCTTTTTCTATACCATCTCTATAACTGGCCATCAGCAGGTGAAGCAGTGACCTTATAGGATGCAGCATGCACCAGCCAGTAGATTAACAACAGCACCTCTATTTCTTGTTGAACCTCATAGGGGATTGCAGTTTTCAGGCACAATATGGATGCCCTGCTGAGGTGCAGATCAGGGCAGAGGTCAGACTCCTCATCAAAATACAGTCTAGAGGATAGTTACTGTGGCAAAAATTTCATAGTATGCTGTGTGGTTCACACTCTATAAATCGATCAATTAAGAATAAAGCTGTTTATTTTATTCTTAAAACAAACACTTAAACTTTATTTAAAAGTTAGTTTTTCACGTAGGTACTGTTAGCCTTGTGGGCAGCACCGACATGCAGCGCCATTGTGCTTTGGGCGTCCAAAGTTCAGAATCCCAGCTCTTTAAAAAAGAGTGCCGTCTTGGAGGAATGGATCTGTTACGCTGCTGTTGTGGCAAAGCAAGTACCGAGACATGCTACTGCCAATACATTAATAGACATGCTGCTGTGAGCATATAGGAAATACTGCTGCTCCACATATAACATATATATATAACCCCCATATACAATATACATGAAATTACCCTGTAGCAAATCTATACAATGGGGAAAATATTTATTTGATCCCCTGCTGATTTTGTAAATTTACCCACTTACAAATAAATTAAGGGTCTGTAATTTTTATGGTAGGTTTATTTTAATGGATAGAGACAGAATATCAACCAAAAAATCCAGAGAAAAAAAAAAAAACGGATTATATAAAGGTTAGAAATTGATTTGCATTTCAGTGATTGAAATAAGTATTTGATCCCCTACCAACCAGCAAGAATTCTGGTTCCCACAGATTGGTTATGTGCCCATGTGGAACACAGATTATTCCTGCCACTTTAAGAAGTTACTCCTAATGCCAGCTCATTAGGTGTATAAGACATCTGTCCACACAATCTGTATCTTACATTCCAACCTCTCCCACCACCATGGGCAAGACCAAAGAGATGTCAAAGGATGTCAGAGACAAGATTATAGATCTGCACAAGGCTTGAATGGGCTACAAGACCATCAGCAAGAAGCTTGGTGAGGAGACAACTGTTTGTGTGATTTTTCGGAAGTGGAAGAAATACAAAACAACCATCAATTGGCCTTGGTCTGGAGCTTCGTGATAGATCTTGCCTCATGGGGTAAGGATCAGTCCCAAACTTCACGGGGAGAGCTTGTTAATGATCTTAAGGCAGTTAAGGACCACAGTCACTGAGCAAAACATTGGTAACACACTGCTGACTATGAAATGCTGACTATGACCCCAAGAACAGCATCCCAACAGTCAAGCACAGAGGTGGAAACATTATGCTTTGGGGCTGTTTTTCTGCTAAGGGTACAGGACGATTTCACAGCAGTGAGGCGCAAATGGACAGGGCCATATACTGTAAAATCTTGGACCAGACCTCAATACTATAGAAAATCTGTGGAGGGAGCTGAAACTTTGAGTCGACAAATGACATCCAAGAAACCTTAAGGATTTAGAGAGGATCTGTAAAGAGGAATGGATCAAAATCCCTCCTGACAAGTGTGCAAACCTGGTGACCAACTACAAAAAAAGTCTTACCTCTGTGCTTGCCAACAAGGGTTTCTGCACCTAGTACTAAGTTATGTTTTGCTTGGGGATCAAATACTGTACTTATTTCACTCATTGGAATGCAAATCAATTTCTAACCTTTAAATAATGTTTTTATTTATTTATGTTGCCGGCTGACCGCTTGCTTTCAAAAGAATGAAAGGTCCAAAACACAGGCAAACTTAAATTAAGGGTCTTTTATTTCCGACTGTGACCATAGGGACACAGCATTAACAATAGCTTTGGCTTTTTGGGGTTGAAAATGTTTTAGAAACCAGAGCAGGACAAAAATAAATGTAAAAGACAAAAAAAACTGGAATTAGCTTCCCCTGTTAAATCTATGAATTTTGCAAAAGCACAAAAACAAAGCAAAAATACATATATGTGGCTTTTTTTAGGATAACAAAAAAAACAACGGTAGTGGACTTTAGACTCTCTGAAAAAAAAAACGATACACAATAAACAATTAGACACATATTACTCATTACAGAACAGGTAAGTAAATAAAACAAACTTACGCTTTATGATTAGTCAACAAATCGTGTTTTTGACATGAGGAGAAACACTTCACATGGATCACGATCAGTTGTCATCAATTGTCATACATCACAACTCAATCACATCGATGCACTTTTCACCAAGTCAATATTGGGCTAATACAACTGAATATTTTTCACCCTTTTGGTGTTTTATCCTAATATTAGTTGTATATTTCCAAAGCACTGATGATGCAATACACACTCTGTTAACCGCACTACTTCAGCTCTAACTCTCACGAGACTGACTCGCGAATGAGATCTCACCCACCGAAATCTTAAAGGGCCAGCGTCATAATTTAACAGAATTGAACAGGTATCTGTATACATCATTTACACATTACTAGTACTGTATGACATTGATCCCAATTACACATTTACATGTAAGATCTTTTCCTTCCCCTGGTTACATTTATTAATTTTTTTTCCTGGATTTTTGGTTGGTATTCTGTCACTATACGTTAAAATAAACCTACCATAAGAATTACAGCCCCTTTATTTCTTTGTAAGTGGGCAAACATACAAAATCAGGAGGGGATCAAATACATTTTTTCCCCGCTGTACAGGTGGAGCTGGGGAAGGTGGAGGGATTCTGAAGCATGCTGCAACTGCTACATCAAGCACTAGCCAGGTATTTGAATGCTGAGCAGCAAGCTCATTGGCTGCTGATGTGAAAAGAAACCAATCAGCTGTGCAATGTGAATAATGATGTGATTATATCAGACTGAGTTAGATCCTGTTGGCCTGTGCCATTTAGAATTTAATATATTCTGAAATATTATTGCAAATTATTTAGAATATTCATAAAGATGCAAAGATCAACATACTGGCATAATACGGTTTGAAGATAAATCATGATAAAATTCCCCACAGTTAGTATTACTGTTGCATATTTTAATTATCATTAAAACCACATTCGGTTACCATGTCCTCGGAGGTTACAGGGAAATAGCTGTAATTCTGCTGTTCCAAAAGCGCCAGTTAGTGTCAGAGAGTGTATTTACAGAGAGTTACATTTACATTCAGCCTGTGTGCAGCTTTTGTTTGGCCAAAAAATGGAACAAATTTGCATGTCCTGCTGTAAATTCTGACCAGTTGATGAAAAACAAGCTTATGTAGATTCTACACATTTAAACAATTTGGATAAGGTATCTAGAATTATTTATGGAGCAGATAAAATGCATAATTTATTAATCGGTTTTCATTTTGACCTAACCCTGTACTTTTTTCAAAGGCTGAAATGTCAGGTTTACCATTTTACAAAACTTTTTCAAATCTTTATTTAAACATTTCGTACATCTAATATTTTTTCGTACATGTCATTTAAAATTGGGACATCATTGGTAATGTTATTTAGTGTTTATGTAAACAAAAAGTAATTTTATTTATAGTTTGTTGACAAAATTTGGTGAAACGATTTGTGTCAGTACTCTTTGAACATTTCCAGCAACTTTTAACAATACCATGATAATACTGATAACTAGGGATGTAACGATTAACCGCGAGCCGGTTGAAAATCGATTCAAATATGTGACTATTCAAATTGGTTGAGATGCTAAACAAATCACGACTCATTTAGGGGTATGTTAGATGCTGTAATAGGTGTCATTTTCCTGTGAGTAGACATGAATCAGCTGGAAGTCTGCTGATGTGAGCTTGACTGACGATTTCTGTCAGGACCACTTCTGTCAAAGACAATTACCATACAGTTTGGACTGGCTGTATGGTTCTGTTTTGGGTTTTCTGCACACTAGTCCATACAGCCAAGTATGAATAAGAGCAGTAATAAATCGCATTTAAATTGTAAAGAAATAATTATAAATAAAATGAATAAATTGTGTTCCGAAGACGAACAAAGCTTTTACGGATTTGGAACGACATGGGGGTAAATGATTAATGACAAAATTTTCATTCTGGGGTGTAGTATCCCTTTAAGGAAACATTGTGAGGTCAAAGTGTCTGAATAATTTTTGGTCCCAATTTTTTATTTTTTTTTATTATCAGTTTTATTGGTAGTTTTTGGGTATAATATGTCACAGTTTACTTTATTTTGCTATACTTACATAGGCTAAATGAACTATCGTGTCCTGCACCCACTAGTAAAAAAAAAAAAAAAAATCAAAACTTATATCTGGTGTCTGAATGATTGTTGGTTTGACTGTGTATTAATTCTTGTTAAAACTACAAAGTAATTGAGTCAAGAGCACTGAGTCATTTTCTTTCTTTCAGCCATTATAATGATACACGTACAATTTCTTTATCCACTGTTTACTTTCACTTAAGACACAACCGACAGTTTTTTCGAGGATAATCTCCAAGATGGGTATTTTGACATAATTTTGTATGCATTTGTCAGTACAAGAGCAAGAAGAGGCAAATTCAGTGTTCAAGCGCTTTGACAGAACACCGCGCGCAGGAGATGAAATGGGCTCTTTCACATCTTTTTCTGTGTTTTGTATTTGTTTGTTCAGGTGCAGGAGGACGCAAAGGAGAGCTGGGTTTGGTATTGTTGTGTATATTGTTTGTATATACATTGTTCAACAAATTCATAAACAATTTTTCTTTTGGCCATACTTATTTCCAAACTGTCACCCATTTGTTCTTTGAATTCACTGTATGATTCACAATTCTGTATGATTTATAAGCTTGTTTCCTCATGGGAACCAAAAAATGTCCCCACAAGGTCAAGACTTTCGGATATTGCCATCTTTGTGGGGACATCTTGTCCCTATAACGTAAGGGATACCTGAACCAAAAACACAGATACATTGGATTCAATGACCATGTTTTCATGGACATCAGTAATCTATTTACCTTATATATTATATATATAGAATATTACCTTATTCTAAATAAGACAATATTGTGATTAAGTTGTTTACATGAGTTGCTTTTAGAATATTCCATTCATGTTCACCTTTTACATATTATAGTACATACATGGCACATGTCATTACGTACCCCTCCAGAATTTAATGTATAAACATATAGTTTGTGACACACTGTCAGAATAGCCCTTCTGCCATCAATGGTTCAACCGTAACGTTATGAAGCAACGAGAATACTTTTTGTATACGAAGAAAACAAAAATAATGACTTTATTCAACAATTTGTCTCCTGTGTCTCTCCACATCACCATAGCACCACTTTGAAAGAACATCCGCTGAACGCAAACTGCATATGCTATTCTGTGTCAGTCGTGACACAAGGATACATTATCTATGTGTATTTACGCTTTGATTTGAATGAAAACAGCACATCTGTGCAGTGATTAATGACAAAATATTCATTTTGGGGTGGAGTATCCCTTTAATCATGTTAAAATCAGATTATTGTTGTCCATGTAAACGTACTCACTAAGTATTCAGACCCATGGCTTTTTTTACATTTTATGTTACAGCCTTATGCTAAAATGCTTCTAAATTAAATGATTAACAAATTGTCACATTAGTGTATATTCCATACCCCATAAATCATAGGGAAAAACTGATTTGTGATAACTTTCATTTAGAAAGAAAGAAAGTAATTTAGAGAGAGAGAGAGAGAGAGAAAGAGAAAGAGAATATGAAATTTTTAGATTATTCAGACCCTTAACTCAGTACACTGCAGCTGCACTTTTAACAGCAATTACAGTCATTTTTTAGTTGGTGCAACCATAGTTGCACTCCTTGATTTTCTACCATTCTTCTCTGCAGATTCTCTCAAGCTCTATCAGGTTGGATGGAAACCATTTTCAGGTCTCTCCAGAGATGTTTGATGTTTGGCCACTCAAGGACATCCACAGAGTCATCCCTAAGCCACTTCTGCATTGTCTTGGCTATGTGCTTAGGGCAAATGTCCTATTGGAAGGTGAACATTCAGCCTAGTCTCATTTCATTAAGGATATCGCAGGTTTTTTCTTTATTTTTATTTCTTTAATTTTTTTGCATTCAACTTCCTGTGTACCCTGACCAGTTCCCTAGTCTCTGCCGCTGAAACACAGCCACATCATTATGCTTCATCATTTGGATAATATTGTACAGGTGATGAGCAGTATATGCTTAGAATTGAGGTTTATCAGAGCAGGGAATCTTGATGTGTGATGCACTGAGGACATGTTTCCGATTCTTAGGAACCTTTAATACAGCATTTTTATTTATTTTACAATTATATATATACATATATAATAACTGCTAATAATAGCAAATAACTGTTCCTTTTTTGTACCTTGGACATTTGTGCATTAACAAAATAATGATAAAAAATCTATATAACTTACAGAATGTTGACAAAGTAAATCATTTATCTTCTGAGTTGAAAATTATATTTTCTTCCACAATTCTGTAATTTTCATAATTTTAAGCCCCTATAGCATAACATACGCAGTGTTTAACAACATAATACACTCGCCAACATCAGTCAGTCTCCTGCGCACATGTGCTGGCAAATGGACAGTGGCTGGTGCTATGAGCTGGAGGTCTGAAGGATTGTTTTATTATCTCAGAGTGAGGAAACTTCCTCATTGCTCCCCTCCTGAGTGCGGCAGTGACCACGCTGCAGAGAGAGTGCACGGCAGGTGGGGAAAAAGCAATTTCATGGTTCATTCAGCCTGTAATGTGTGGCTGTAATCTTCGGATAGAGCCTGGCTTTTTGTTTAAGTTTCTCACAGGACAGAGCTGAGCCCGGCCCAATTAATCATTCTGCTAAAGTGAACAGCGATGGTGGGGGAAATGAAAGGCTGGAATATTGTGAGCCTGTGTAGGTGCAGATACATGTGTTTAAATAACACATTGCTTGTGTAATGTTACATCTAAATTTGTTCCACATGCATGTTCGACTTCAATAGCACAAGCTCACTGAAAGATGTTGTGAGTCAGTACATGAATATGTCGCAGTGTGGTTTAGGTAATCCTCTCCAGCTCTCGCCATCTCTCCTCCTTTGTTTTCATCTCTGAGTGGCAGTCTGAAGCTTTCAAACATGCAGAGAAAAAAAAAAAAAAAAAGCCAAGAACAATCACAGCATGAGGGTCATTTTCTGCAAGAGCTCACCTCTGCTTCCCCAGCAGCCTCTTGCCCAGCAGGAGCACTAAATTAACACTTCACTTCACGGCACTGCGCCTCAACGCTGATGAGTCCTAACTACAGGAGGAGGAGGAGGCGTAAAAGGAAGAGTGGAGGGTGCAAGGAAAGCGAGTGTGGGAAAACAAACACTCCATTTCTGCTTCATTTGGTCCTCAAATGTAGAGATACGCTCACCTGGAGGGGTGGCTATTGGAGTTGTGGCAGCTCACTTCTGGCCTAGTCGAACCCTGACAGGGAAGTAGCGTTTGTCTTTGTGAGTGAGATTAGCAAGACCATCATGAGGAATGGCTAAGAATATTATATGAGGGCCTGATACAGCGGTGAGCACTAGGGTAATGACTAGCGGGATGTGGTGTCACAGCTCGGAGCCCATTGGTTTTCTCACACCTGTTGGGCTTCATCTAATTACTCAGCCAGAACATATGCTAGCCGGTTGGCCGCTGTGGAATTGGAAGATGTCGACACCGGCAGAGCATGAAATATGGAGCAGATCATGTGTGGCCATGAGACATGATGGGAAGATGAAGTGTGGATGAGAGAGAATGTGTTGTGTGTGTGTGTGTGTGTGAAACTGAGTGGGACCTTGTGTTTGTTTTTACACTTGATGTACTCAGAAAACCAAAACATTGTGTAAACCAACGCTTGACATCGCTCATGCAACTAGCTCAGAAATATTCCACTGCAGCCTGTACACAAAACCAGCGAAAATCAGCAAAAGTCATCTGTTGGGGGTGAGAGTAATTTAGCAGGGTGGCATGAGCCTATTTCTAAAGCATTCATCATGTTATACCTTCAGTCAATTTCACCATTGTTGTTATTAGTTTTTTTTGTCTCTTTGTTGTTCAGAGTGTTTATTTGCACGCATAAGAGGGATTTGACGTTTTGTATCTGAGCAAATAGAAGCGGAAAAGTGCTTCAGAGTGGAATTAATTAGCGTGCTCTTAAACATGAGCATGCGGCGAGTGTTTTTGTTTGTAGGGTGAGGCTAAGCAGCAGTGTGGTGAGGGGGTGGATCGCAGGCAGGTTAAAATTACTTGTTATGCTGGAGATCATCATGATAGGATTCCAATTGGTCAGTGCCGATGAACAATCAACATGGACCATCGGAAAAAGTGCTTCATTCCTGGTATGGCCGCTTGAATGCTGATGGATATGAGTGTTTGTGCATGTGAATGAGGAAAATTCAGGGCAGCAGTTCAGCTTTATGTGAATGTATGAATGACATCAGGGAAGAAAATATAAAGCAATTCTTTATGTGTGTATGTTACTGAAGACAACTTATTATATTTCTTGATGAGATTGCATCTCGATGTCAGCTAACCCATTTCATGTCTGTTGTTCCATTGTAATCAACATAATCAATGAAAGAAGTGACATCGATAATAGAAGTGGCATGTCTGTAGTGCAATGGAGAATAAAATGTCTGTTCTGGGTCAGATAAGATCCAGGTAAGGCAGGGTGACGTTTGGATCGTTGCTTGTTTAACATCTCCATTTTTGAAGTGTCTAAGGAGAGTGATCTTATCACAGATTAACGTGGCGACAGAGCTCCCATGTCTTGAATGGGCATGGCCACATACCAGGCATGACTTACAGGCCTTCAATTAGAAGATCCTAACATACTTGTCATTTTTAGTGCAGGAAACTAATAGGAATAGAGGTTCATCTCTCACAAGAACATTCATAGCATGTGTGGAACAGTTAATCTGCTTGAATTGTCTTTAAAAGGCTACAGTTTGTGTTCCTCATATACATTTTATTTGTTGCTTAAAAAGTATGCACATTTGGTAACACTTTAGTATAGGGACCAAATCTCACTATTAACTAGGTGCTTATTAACCCTATTATGAGTACTAAGCACATATTCTGTAAGACCATATTAATCACTAATCCTACCCAGTATCTAAACTTAACAACTACCTTTCTAACTATTAATAAGCAGCAAATTAGTAGTTTATTGAGGCAAAAGTCATTGGTAATTGTTTGCTAATAACGAGAATTAATAAGCAGCAAATTAGTAGTTTATTGAGGCAAAAGTCATTGGTTATATATATATATATATATATATATATATATATATATATATATGGGAATAAATATAGAATAAACTGTCTAAAGTTTTATGTGTCAACCGTATTTTCCATAATTCCAAAAACCCAAGCAAACAAAAACAAACTACTTTGTCATAATGACACCCCTCCCCCCATATAAAATGTACTGCATGTGGAAAAGTTTTACAGTATTATTTAAGAAGTACATTGCTGAGGAGAGAATATCAGCACAACCAAGAAAAGTAATTTGTGTAAAGAGAAACATGAAGCCTGCAATCTTCATCGAATGTGTCCCCTCAGCTAAGCACCGTGGACAGCGTAATGACAAGGCCTTGAGAGAGAAACTATAGACAACGGCAACAAAGGCAAACTGAGAAAAATGCTTTTTACATTTTTGATTGAATCTGGATTCATTTGGAATCAATTTTTGTCTTGAGCTCATTTTGACAAAATGGGGAGTTATTGTGTTTCACCTTTGAAGGACAGTATAATCTTTATGAAAAGGAAATGCACTTAATGTGCATAGATAGTGTACTTTTTTTTAACTGTACTTGCAGATAAAAAGGCTACTAAAGTGTATTTAGAGAGCAGATTCATATTTTTTCCTAACACTTTAAAGTAAATTTTAAATCAATTTCAATAAACATGCTTTTAAAACATGCTATTTAATATATATATATATATATATATTTTATTTATTTTTTTACTAACATAATATGCTTTAATATGTTAGTCAAAACATCAAAATAAGCATATGTTTGTGTAAATAGGCTTGGTTGTAACTTGCTAATAATTTTATTAACTACTGTGTTACTTGATATGGGAAGTTCATTATTTTAAATGTACTAAATTGCATAATCATTACAAATGTGTCATTACAAATATATTTAAAAACATGATATACAGATTTTACAAGAAATATTTCGGTTTACCATAAATGCTTGTCAGTACATTCATATGTACACTTCAACCATAGTTCAATCATAATATAAGTAATTATGAAATGACACAATAAAGATGCACTCAAGTCCTACTTTAAAGCATTATGGTTAGCTAATTGTCTTCATATAAATTAACCGTGACACTTTACAATAAAGTTCCATTTGTTAATATTACATTAGTTAACAAACTAATAAGAAGAAATACTTCTAAAGCATTTATTGATCTTAGCTAATGTTGATTCCAACAATTACATTACTAAAATCAAAAGCTGTATCTATTAATGTTATTTAATGGACCTCAGCCAACATGAGCAGTTATATTTTTAATTACTAACCTTAACAGATATTAATAATTCATTTAACAAATGTATTGATCATTGTTAGTTAATGTTAGTTAATGCATTAAATAGTTAACAAATTGAACCTTATTGTAAAGTATTACCAAATAAACTGTAAACTTTATTTTAACTTAATTTCTAACTAGAATTAACATGCAGTGTCCGAAAACATTTCTGCTGTTTGCACTTAAGTATATTATTTTATTTCCATAACAAGCACTATTTTTAAAAGTAAGCTAAGGAGATTTTTTTTTTTTTTTTTTTTTAACAAGGGAATACATGAAGATTCCCAGATGCAGATGCTTGGACCATCTGTAAATATCTGTAAATTGAGCTGATCAACCGAGCCGTAATGTCATGTGGTTAATCACAAGATTGTGCACAGTCACTTACAGTAGCTAACAACTATCCTGAGCTGTGATGTGAAAACCAGCAAACAGGGAAAAATGTAAGTTCATTTCTTGTTTTAATAAGCCCAAATCATGTGTTGATTTATTAATCTAGCTCACTGGACATTGCGAAAGTTTAGGTTCAGTCATTTTTCTAGAAGTTTCAATGAATCATCTCTTGGATCAGTTTTGATTCCCGAAAGGAAAGTTGCATTCCTCACAATTTGAGCCCTTTGAAATCATCCGACAGCAGGAAGGATACTCGGAAGGAGATAATATGGGGTGGCAGCGTCTGGAAATGTTGTGCTGATTTCTCAAAGACACACCCACTCGTATCCAGTGGTACAGCTAAGCTCTCACTCCCTGAAGTGGAGACACTTGAAACACTAAGAGTGACAGAAACTTCACATAAGCCAGGAGGGCTCCCTCTCTCACGCCTCACCCCGAGGCCGTTTCACTGTTCTCCCAGGTCACAGGCCACCCTGCGTGGGAGTGCAGTGCTACTGTCACAGGTAGAGATTAGAGGGGTGATAGTCCATGATCCTTCGACTAAAAAAAGAGGAGAATAAAAGAATTAAAGTTGGGATACGCGGGGGGCTCTCGTCCTCTCTGTGGCGAGCCGTAATTGTTTTGCTTCGCTCCCAGTCACAGGTGCCACCCAGCAGTACCACAACCATGTAATCCCCACAAATCCAGCCTCTTCCGACGAGTGCTAACTAGGAATGTTCTAGCAGGGTCAATGGATTAGATGGAATTCACGGACATGGCTTGGCTTGAGAGGCAGAATTAGAGAAAGAAGTGACGGAGGGAGGGAAAGAAAGAAAGGCAGAGCGAATGAAAGAGGGACAGCGTTATATTAAAATGAGCTTGCCAGGTGGTCCCCCGAAAAGTGGACACAGTGTGTCGAGTAATCTGAAAAGGCCCGGCTTCTCTCATTGCCCATTGGCTCCCACTTTAAAAAGCGAGAAAATAAGAGCGCCAACGATGGGGGGTGGAGGTAGGGTTTGGAGGTTGCACTGATGTGCTCTATTGAGGTCTCAGTGAAATGTCTGTCAGGCTTGGTTTACCACAATCACAGCAGTGATTAGACTTCTTTTGATGATAGGTTTAGTTTTCTGGCCATTGGAGAGAAAGAGGGGAAGAGTAAAGGCTGGGGGAGGTGCGGGTGGGATCGGGCAGAAGGAACAGGGAGGGGTACTGGGACGGCATATTAATGTCCCACACTGGGAGGGACCTCCTACGTAATTTCCCAGCGGGTCGAAGGGGTCAGGTTTGTATTTAGTTAGTGGTAATGATCTCGTTAGGGATCTGAATGGACCACCGTCTAAGCCTTTTCAGGCCAGCGAGCGTGCCTGTCCGCTGCCCCTCCCCCAGCCGCCACTGTGTGGGCTTCCACACACCCCTGAACTGTGATTAATAGACTTCCAGGGCTTAATAACTTGCAAAACAGCATTAAACAAGAGACGGCCTGGGACAATCGGCCCAGGGGAGCCCAGGAAGGCTGGCGGAGGGGGTGGGCCGTAAACAGGGATGGCAACAATCGCCAATGCCTGGAATTAACTGAGACTGCAGCGGAGAGCACAATGCTACAGCTGGCCACTGGCGAGATGCCAAACTCCTTTGCAGCTTCCAGGTGGCCTGAGCCCAGCCCAGACCGAATCTTTTCAGTTTTGTAAGTGTTAAAAGATAGAGAACGGGGAGGGAGTGTGTATGTGTGTGTGTGCGCGGGGTGGGACGGACAGTGAGAGGAAGCCATTGAGCAGGGACAAGAAAGAGAGTAAAGAGCAGAGAGTGATAAGCAGATAATAGGCCGCACATTCAATGGAACAAGTAATCCTTGACATGTCAAAGCCCAAATATGAGCGTGCTTTGTTTTTGCAATTCGCTTCGCCCACAACACTAAAGTGGGAAAAATGGGCATGGTGACCCATACATACACAAACACACACAAACAACCCCCCTCCGCCGCCCCACATATCTTCCAGCCCCTGCGCTCTCTGTTCCCACCCTTGTGCTCTCTTGTCTAAATACAAATGTGCTCAGCATGGCGGCTTGTTCAGTCCGCCCTCTCTTCATGTAATGTAGCGTTTCCTTTCTTTCGGCCGTGGGTGTGCATTTTATGCCAATATATGTCTGCTTTTTGTACCAAAGTTTCCCTGCACCTCCAAAGAAGCACTTTTAATGAAGAAAGGCAACTAGGTAAATTATTTGAGGGATTTTTAGCACCAAAATGCCTTAAGTAAACATCTAAACCACAAGTCTCACTTCATTTCGATATCTGAGTTAGCATTTTACATTATACATGTATAAGCATGTTTTGATTACATGATTTTAAAAAGTATTGAATAGGTCATATAAATGTGAAAATTATGCAAAGAAAGTTTACTGAAGAAAACAAGTTCATACATCTAACCTCTGCTTAACATATGCATACGAACGTACATCTATAGGAGCAATGTTTGTATTGGTTTGATGGATGTGTCTCTTTGTGTAAAGGCACTGATTGTGCTCCATACTGAGAACATGTGGCCTCTACGAGCGGGGACATGAGGATGGGTGGCGGAGCAGCATTCGTCTCACATAGAAGCTTATAATCAGAGCATCAATTAACCAGGACTGCTAAATGGCCATTGGCAGGGAACACATAAATCGTGCAGCATGTGCTCAATTATCACCAATCATGAGACAATTCTGAAGGTATCTGCTTAGAATAAGAACAGGTCATTTTTCCCCAACAATTTGCCACTAATCTGTCATCTGCCGCCATTTTTACCCAAACAAAGCCAACAGCTGGGAATTGTAGTAAGACAACAATACTATCAACATTTTTAATTTATTTGTGTCTGTATCTAAGAATTATTGCATAATTAAGTCCTAAGTCTAAAACCACATTGAGTCTTAGTTTTAAACCAGAAAAAAAAAAAAAAAAAAAAAACTTTTTTTAGAACATTTTAGAAAATGTAAAATGACTCTGAAATTGAATATAAGAAGCATATAATCCTTCTCTATAGCTAGGTCAGTAAGCAAATTTGCAATCTTGACTATATTTACCCCTTTGCTAGAAAAAAATTAAAATTCCATGCTTCCAGCGAAGCACTTAAGGAACATAACATAGATCATCAGATTTTGTTCTTGCAAGCCTGAGTGCATGTGCAGAATACATTACATCCGAAATGAGAAATTAATGCAATGTTCATTTTTTTTTTTTTTTTTAATGTTGTATCATAAAGCAGTATTTTATTTGCATGCAATTAAGTCCTGTAATGTTTAGATTCAATAGGACTTTCTAAACCTGCTATTACAATGTTTTCCCATCAGACGAGGAGTTCATTGTCTCGGCACAAACTGCAATGAGTCCATTTCTATTTTAGAAATATCTGCTCAAACCTTTCATGCAGAAAATACATAAAAGTGAAATGCAAACAAGTGTGTGTGAAGAATGAGTGTGTTAGTGTTGTTTATCGGCAGAACTTAGAGAGAGTTCAAAAGTGTCTAAGTGCTTTGCAGTTCTTCGCTTTTTTCTTGCGTCATCTTGCTCCTCCTCATTCCCTCTTTTTCCCATCCCAAAAAACCTTTTTGTGTCTTCTTTGTGTCTCTTCCTCTCTTTTTTGACCTTTCTCAGTTCCCTCTTCCCACCCTTTCTCTCTGCTTCTCCCAGCTGTCGCTGGCTCGGCCTCTATCGTAGTGTGGGGGTCTGGGAGGGCCGGTACGGGTGGGCTCCTCTGCAGTGCTAAGCCCCTGACTCCATGCTTAGCCCTGCCATGAATAATGGATTGAAAAAATACATTTATCTTTTAATAGCCATGGCCTCCCCCCACGGCCCCCTCCGGCTACTCCCACTCTGTTAGGCTGACACTAGAGGCTGAGGTTCACACTCGTCAATTGTCTCCTGTCTGTTTGAAGCCGTCGCTTCTTAGTGTCCTAGAGAAGTTTAATCAGGCTTGATTTGATCTGCCAGCGATATACATCTTCCTTTTTTCTGTAATAAATGGGAACTATCAAACATTCATTGTTGTTTTTTCCCCTTAAAAAGTTTGATCTTTGCAGCCATAATTTGTAATGCAATTATTATTATTATTTTTTTTTTATATATATAGTGCATATATTCTCAAGAATGTTGAACTCACCAAGAAAAGCTAACGAGTGACCACTCTGTCCTGAAATTTAGTCTGCATTGTATTTACGTGACCAATTAAATTATCGTAGCCTCAGTTTTTTCATTTGTCATAGTACTGCTTGTTCTCAAGTGTCAAATCACAACATCTTAAGGGAGGCAAATATCCTTGAAAGAATTAGGCCACCGAATGCTAAAACATTTTCACAAATAAAAATCAAACTTAATTTAATGTTACTGTTTTGTTCTGTTTCTTTTACTATTATGATTAATAACGTTATAATAATAGATAATTGTTACTATAATAATATAATTATTATTATGGTTTTCTGCATTTTGAAAACATTACAAGCTAAAATGGTTCAATGTAAGTACATTACCATAAGAGATGAAAGAATATTGTAATGAAGAAAAAAAGGCATACATTTTTTGTTTGTTTTAGTGTATTCATCATACAATTCCTAGAGATGGGAAGAAGCATCATACACCGAGAGGGAGCGAGAGAGACTATTTGCACAGCCAAATGAAGTATTTGCAACACAAATAAAGGAGAGATACTTCAGCGGATCATTTCCCCTCACTCTTAATAAAGTGCCTTTGAATCTCATCTCAACCAGCCTCTCAGGCCCCTCTCTCTAATACAGCAATAACTCGGCTTACTTTGTTTAAACGGGACGAGGAAGATTTGTGAGTGGAAGAATACATCTCCTCTTTCATCCTCTCATCTACATGTAAGCCGTAAGCCATGGCCTTAGTGACAACAGCCAGTCTAAAGCAAAATTTTGTGCCTGCTTGCATTGTGCTCATAACTTTTTTTTCTTATTATTATTAATTTTCGTTTTATAATGTGAACATATAGGAGAACATATTTCACAGATAATAATTTCATTACTTCAATGTCTGGTGTTGGTGGCAGTGATAAAAGCAAACTAACCCAGAATACCTTTACTGAATGTAAATTAATTTACTTGACATGTTAATTTTGAAATGTTTACATTTATATTGATTATGTTTTGAATATGAAACGATTAACACAGTATGGTACAAAAATAAAAAAATACCCAGTGTGCCAAAAATTATTATTTGTTATTCTTTAATGTTGTTTCCCTAGATTCACATAATTTGTTCCTTAGATTGATCTACGCTAATTATGATCACCACAGGATCAGGAGAGGATCCTGAAACACATCCAGCTACAGTCCGTCTGTGTGTAATATAATATTACTGAAAATGAGTTCTGCATTCAAATCATTTTCTTTTAGTCTCAAGGAAAATGCATCTAATTACTAGGCTCGGAAATCTTTAAATAAAATGCTTTTATTATTTTTTTTTTAGCTGAAATTAAACATTTATTATATAAATTAGTCTCAGTTTTTTGTATATGATTGAAATGAAATAAGTTAGTAGAGTAATAAAAACAAAAATATAAAGTAAATTGTAAAAACAGGTAATTACAAACATGTAGAGAAATCCCTGCTAGAATAAACATTAATAAAGAAAGAAAGAAAGAAAGAAAGTGTTTCAAAGAAAATCCTGCACCAAAGTAATAGTAGCCAATTTTACTTAAAAAAGGGGGGGTTGGGGGAAAAGAAGGGGGGGTTTGGTTTGAAATTTTGTTTTGAAATGGGATTTTTAAGTTGTAATTTTAGGTTTTCTCTTAAATAGAAATACGACTGTCCTCCAATCAGTCCTTCGCCGGGCTCTAGTCTGTATAACTACCATCTTCATTTCAACACTCGCGATCGAATAAACAGCATCGTATAAACCCTTATCACCCCACTTTTTCTGGCCGTCCCTGCAGCGGGAGGAGCTGTACACTGGCCAGGGCCTCCTCAGCACTGCTTTCTGGGGTTCGAGGAGCAAAAAGAGACAGGGAGAGGAGACTGAAAGCCTCATTTATCATCACTTGTGTGGGCAGTGTTGCCAAGGCAACACTCAGGCTGGCAAATGCCACTGCGTGGAATACTAATGAGGCACTTGGCAGGGCTGCTGGCGGGGCTGCACAGAGCTCTACGGCACACGGAGGACACTGCTGTCACTCTGCTCCAGGAACCCTTACAGCTGAGGTAAACAGTCAAAAGGGAAATCAATTAAGGGCCTTCCATTGGGCTTGGCAAGTGTGCTAATCTGCAAAGCCACGTTTAAAATAATGCTCCAATCTGCCGGCAGTACCCTCCAACTTCTGGCACGAATAAACTAGACGAAAAACAAAAACAAACATGTGAGACAGAACAAGGAAGTTCAACTTCAGTCAGCTCTAGCAGCATACAGTATCAGATATTACGATTTACCTCGGACCAGCAGTTTATGCATGTTACCTACTCATAAAACATCGGTGTTGAATCTATAACTGTATCATCAACCTAGTCCACTTAGTTTAGGAATTACTTTACAAAATAAATGAATTATATTTCTAAGTCAGAGATTAATGCTGTACTTAATGTAATATTATTATGCAATCTAATATTTAGTGTATTATAAAATATTTTGTATTATAAAGCTATAGGTTTGAGCAAATTTAACAAATTCAACAACAACAAAAAAAGGTGCTAATAATGCAGGACCAAGACTGTTTTTTGAATATAAAATATTCTCTATAATATAAAACATTCTCATTAACTAATATTCTTAGTTAATGCTGTCATTGTAGTTGCAATCATTAATAAAAGTATAAAATAATGTAATAACATTTTGTGTAATCAAAAGATCAGATGACACTATTCCAGCACTTTTCATCATATACATTTGAGCAGTCCTGGTAACACTTAACAATAAGGTCTTATTAATTAACATGAGTTAATGCATTAATGTAAAAAAAAAAAAAAAAAAGAAAAAAAAAAAGATTGTTGTTCGTTCATGTCAACCAAGGTCCATTAAATTATATTGACAGATATAACTATTACTAAATGTTTAAATTAACATTATTAACATTGTTATCTAATGATAACAATTTAAATGTTAACTAATATTAATGTTAATTAATGTAGTTAACTAATGTTAGCTGTATAAACACACACACACACACACACACACACACACACACACACACACACACACACACACACACACACACACACAAATTAATTAATGTAGTTAGCTTTTTTTAGTTTTTGGAACACATACTAATACAAACCCTTTAAATACTTTCCCTATGAGACTGCTTTCTTGTAGCATGGCCTACAGTATGATGCCTGATAAAGAAGCAAACTGCAGGTAAATATAGGCACTAAAACCTTCCGTCAAGACCTCGGTCTTAACAAGACTGCTCATTTCCACCTGACAGATTAGTATGGTATCTTCCCTCTCGTCTCTCTTTTCCTACAAGAAATGGTGCAGGGGATAAATTAAGCTGGAGCATGTCTTTTCTCTTCTCTCTGTGCTACTTTATTGATTTAGGTACTTTGATCGAGCAGGTCCTAATCAATTCTTCAGCGGTGAGACGTGGGCAAAATCATTTCCCCGACAAACCCCTTCAAATGACTTGTCATTAATTTGCCTCTTTACTGGCACTTGTTTGCTCAGAAAACGAGATGTGTTTGGCGTTCTCTGTCTATTAGCAGGGGTTGTGCTCTTTGGGGGATTTTCATGGGCTGCTAAGCGTCAGGGAGGGCACAAGGAAGGATTGGATACACCATGTTTGCTCATCCTTACCGAGTCACTTATTAGCTCTAATTGGGTGGGACAGTTCAAACAAGCACAGCAAAGTGGGGTGTCACACAAGCGTGACATGGGTGCAAACAGGCAGACAGCGGTGGCGTTGGTGCTGTATGAGGTGGGGGTTCCGCTGCCCACTGCTCTGGTCAAACGACCAGACTCTCTTCTGCCAACCTCCAAAGTGCTGTTCTGGTTCCAAGCCTGGCGGTATCACTCTTATAATAAAAGGTCTTTATTGGCATCAATGGTTCCATGAAGAACCTCAAAAGGTTCTTTAGAATTTTTAAAATGCACTTCACATGAAGAAATTAATGACTGTTCACTGAAAGGGAAAATTCTTCTATGGCATTGCTGTGAAAACACTATGTTGAAATCTTAATTTTTAAGAGTATAAAGTCCCTCACCTCGGGCTCATGTAAATGGGGAGCCTTTTTCCAGCTCTTCATTTCTTCTTCAGTTCTGAAAAGGGACAAGCACATATGCACATTCACAAAAAATAACATGGCTGCCCATAACAAATAGTGCTTGGACAGCTGATAGAAACAAGTGCACAAACAAGCACGGTCCATCCATTCGGAACATTAATTCACGGCCAATAAAGGGTCTCAACAGCCAGGTGATGTTACACAGCCCCCCGGCCCCTGGGAACCTTATGCTAATGAAAAATCACACCATCTCACTGTCAACACCAAGACCCTTTCTCCCCCGTAGTACTGTTTAGGATGTGTTTTGGCTAAAAGATGCTAATTTCCAGGGATTATTTACCTCCATAATAGCTGCAATTATATTCCATGCTAACCGATTTAAAGTATAAGCACCAATTAGTAACTGGTCATTATCTTGAGCATTTGAAACTCACAGTGAAGTAATAGGCTGACATTTCCTAGCCTGTGCAGGGGAATTGCTGTAGTGCCTCTATAATTAGAGCCTGTTTACCTTCAGTCTCCAGAAGATGATATAAAAATCACAATTCTATCATTCCGCATGATGCCAAGAGCCAAAATCCCATGAAGGATAACATGTCAAATAAAGTAAAGTGGAGTCTAAATTCTTTCAGTAGATTGTTTTAATGAGTCCTGCATTCTCTTTTGTTGAATCAGGGTAATTAGCATAATTACGCACAATACATAGCATGGCTAGAACAAAGTCAGAATCACAACTATTATATATATAATAGGTTTCTACAGTTCAGTGAAGAACCTTACACATCTATGTTACCTTTCCATTGCGCAAAGGGTTCTTCGTAGAGGAAAAAGGTTCCTTTGATTATTAAAATGTTCTTCACACACACACACAAAAAATAACTGTTACTGTTCTATGAGGAACCCAAAATGGAAGTCACTAAAATCATCTTAAAAATAAAGGTTTACATAGCAGAATTATTAACTTTTAATTTTTAGTCTTAATTAATCTAGCTGGCAATTCTCACACATTTAGGAAATCAGTGGGATTTTTAAAAAAAAATAAAATAAAAAATAAGAATTTTGCTTAACTACCCTTGGTAACTAAGAGCTGTTCTGTGTTTTACTGCCGTCTACAGCATTCACCACAGTAGCTCGGTGGAGTGCCTCCATCTCCTAATAAATCAAGACAATACATTGGGTCTGGCTAATGGATGTTTAACAAAACCCCCTCATTTCAAACAGTTTGACCCCATGTCCCAAAACACAATGTGAAAACTCCCCCTGGATTACCACTGACCTCAGGGGCAGGCAGGCCACACAGGCGCTAACAGAAGCGACTACTGCTGTCTTGGAGCAGTGGCTCTTGGAGTACGCTCGAAGGGAAGAGCACCGCGTATGCATGAGCAAGATTTGTATGCATGTGTGTGTGCTAGAGTGATACATGACAGTGGGTTGGGACAGGTCACTGTAAAGACTTCTTAATGGATCGTCATTTACACCCACTAAAGCTGCGCTGCGTCTGGGTGCTTTTTAATTAGGCTTTGTGTTCCCGCTGCTGGACTGCCCACATGAATGAGAGGACATATTTACAGCACGACAAGCCTTGTCGCCCATGTCTTCTCTCGCGCTATCCTTTTTACAGCATGCCTGTTCATATATATCTAACCTACAATTCAACAAATTCATCCTTCAGCAGCCATCCTGCTGCACATCTCTCACCCTTGAGATAAAATTGCCTTTCATATTCCAAGATCAAAACAATTATTTCGCTTAAAAACAAGTCTATTCTGTTAGAAGTGGCCCCATTGAGAACGTGAATACACCCATCAAAGGGGGGAGAGGAGAAACTAGTTTTCATAAGCGGAAAGATGTAGATTGAGGTGGGAGCAGTCAGACAGGAATGCAGATTTTATTTTCTTAGTAACTGACCTTGATCTGACAATCAGGGGGGTCAAAGACTCTTTAGTCATCATTGTAGCACCCAATAGAATAATAATGAATTGCAGTGCTGCATATTAAAATGAGGCTTTTCAGTGCCGCCGTCTAAACTGTTTCGGCACGTCGAGTATCTCTGGCTGAAAGATGAGAGAGATCCGGTTGTAAAACCGGGCTGAGCGACGGCAAGGGAGGTTGGAGCCGTTCCACTCTGTTCCAGCAGGGTGGGTATTTTCCTCCTTTTTTCTCGCTCCCACCGCCGTGGCGCTCCACGAATGAAAGAGGTGGTAAATAAAAATTTCTCTCAAATGAGGGCTGCGTGACATTGTGCTGTTTTGGGGAGCACAATGGGTCCTTTCAGAGCCAGGCGAGAGCCAAGCCGTTTCCGCTGGCCCGGACGTGTTTGAGTATTTATCTGTGGTTTTGTTTTGTGGACAGCTGCAGGCCTTGTTTGTCTTGGCCTTTTTTTTGATCGCTTAGCACGCTTGAAGAGGCCACGAGTCACAATTGTTTCAAAACAGAGTCTGGCATTGTAAGTGCTGGGACTGCTGTAGTGGTTGCTATCTCCAAAATCCAAACAGAAAGTGTAAAAGGAACAAATGGAATTCTGAAAGGAGAGTGAGAAAAAGAAGAGATTATTTCAGCGACGCAGCCAAAAATCTACACATTCTGTTCCGAGAATTTTACTAAACACTAAGACGAATGTACAAGGTCACGGTAGAAGAATATACTCACTATTTGTAAATGCTGAATTTTTAGCTATGTAATAACTATGTAAAATTGGTATTTAAATTTTAATGTGTAATTTTAATGTTGTTAGCAGTCAATAATGGATCCCGGTGATGGCATATATTTTCAGAAAGGTTTCTTCATTCACAGTGGTGATTTCATGAGTGTGTGGTTCAAGAGCTCTTAACCCTCATTTTCCAAAAATAACACTAAGCCTGTAATAGCCGAATATTACCATTATTAGAGTAATAGAAATAATATAATATTAATAATACTATACAATAATATTATGATTATTTTTTATTATGCCTATGTTATTAAAATTAATAGGTAAAAATGAAGCAGTACAGTGTTTGGTCTAGTGGAAGCACATTTGATTTTTGAAATATATTTAATTGTAATGTATTTAAATGACCAAAATAAAAATAAGAAAATCATAATAAAAATAATTACATGTAAAGTGAATAATTAAATGAATCCGTACTTGAAATGAGGTCTAATATAATTTTTTTTTAATGTATTTAATTGCAATTATATTTAAACGATCTAAATAGAAATAAAGTCCGAAAAATAATTATTTCATTTCAACTGGCTAATCATTTTCTAAAAACACTGGAGCAACAAAATGTCAATTTCTGCAATAATAAGGGAAAATCTAAACAAAAGCAAAACCGATTTGCTCACATAAGATCACATCTGCCTCCACTCTTCACACTGAAATATCAGTGCAAAGACATCCAGAGAGCTGCTATTTTTTAACACCTCTCTAGTAAGAGTGCTTTCATTCAGCGGCTCAGACAGTAAGCTCTGATGATATATCAGAGAGTGAGAGAGACAGAGCCAGAGTACGAGAGACAGAAAGCTGTCTGGCTTGTTGAACTCTACAAACCTGGTGCAAGCATCTTAGCACTGAGCTTTCTGCCTTTGTCACAAATTTTACATGGTCGCAGCTGGGATAGAAAAAAAAAATGAATGTAGAGAAATATATCAGTGGACAACATCTGCAGATGGTGATTAGCATTAGGAAATTGCCTCCTTGAATGAAATTGGAATGTCGACTGTCAATTTCCTTTTATGCTCGCTACTCCTTTTCTGGAAAGCTAGAGGGCACTGCTTTGTCCTTAATTGGTTACAATTTAGATAAAGAAAAATCCCACCCCCCCCAACAACCACCTAACATGCATGCACAAACACACACACACACACACACACACACACACACAGTTATGATGTATTATTAGAACACAAAAAGGACACCATTAATTGTGTTGACTAGGAAGGCCTATATTTTAAGTGATTTGCGTAACTTTCTTCTTTCTTTCTTCTGTTTGGAGGTTTCTTTTTTTTTGGGTGTTATCAAGATGTTTGGCACTAATTTTACACTGAGTGAGATGCGGCTGCTTTGTAAGGCAGTATTATCTTCAGTCTTCAGCTCTGGGTATGTCTCTCTCTTCCAGCTGATGAGGCACAGCTTAATTGGGTCTGTGCTTTAAAGTCTGTAGGGCTCTCCACAGCTCACAGAGCTGCATTCATGCTCTGCCCATTTACCTCGAGTGTGTGCTAGATGAAGATATTTTATTTACATTTATAATCCAAATCAAAAGCTACACAACACAGAGGGATTGCACTTCTCTTTACATTTTAGAGAAAACTCAGTAAATCAGCAAGGCAATAATAATAATAATAATAATAATAATAATAATAATAATAATAATAATAATAATAATAATAATAATAATAATAATAATAATAATCAGAACTCCAGACTAATTATTTTTACTAGGAGCACTGTAGCCCCTGACTGAAAAATTTTAGGAGCACAAGCAGAAAATTTTGGGGCACACCTTAAACCAGCCTGCAATGCAATCAGTCACATATTTTCCCCATTTGAACTGTATTACTGACAAGTGCTTTGATAATAAATAACTTAACTCAGAGATTACAATTTGCCATATTCTTTTCATTTCAGAGAGATATGACAAATATAATCACGATATGATAAAATTACTATTGTTTTGCATTAATAAGTGCAGTTACTAAAAATATTACAAATTTTTATGTAGAAAAGATATATATTGTACTCTTATTAAATGTACCATTATTATTCTATAGTCTTATATGAAACTGACCAACAACTCCATTGATTATGTGATTTAGTCGCAAATTGAAGAAAAGGCACTCTGTGACATTTTTACTTCATGCACAAAAAGACAAAATCTAATTTCTTGATGATTTGATATTTTATAATAGTGATTTTATAATTGTAATTTTATCATTTCAAAATATACAGGAAAATATATAAATTAATATATAATATATAATATATAATAATTAACTTTTTAAAATACATTTTTCAATTAACTTTAAGTTTGGAAAAAAATGAAAATGCATTAAAAGAAAATATAATATTAAGTTACTAAAGCTAAAGCTCAATAAATGTTTATTTTTCTGCAAATGTATGAAATATATATTACATTTTATGTTCCTACATGTATTACAGCTTAAATTATTATTGTTATTATTTTTACGGCCTTGGAAATATAATGCAATATAAAGAGTATACAATATTAATTTCAATATTGATTTTATAAAAATGTGTAGGTCTCATTTGTTAACATTAGTTAATGCATTAGCTAACATGAATTATGAGCAAAATGTTTTTTTTACAACATTTATTAAACTTTGTTAATGTTAGTTAATAAAATTTCAATTGTTATTGTTTATGTTAGTTTACAGTGCACAGACATCTCATTTTAAAAATTCATTAGTAAATGCAGAAATTAACATTAACTAAAATTAAAAAAGTATTGTTCATTGTTAGCACATCATAACCAATGTTATGTTAATAAATTAAACCTTAAAGTGTTACCAAAACAATACATGATGTGCTTGATTATTAAGATAAAAAAAAAAAAAATCGCCATATATATTTGTTGAGAAATCACCTAAATGAAAGTATTTTTTTAATGTAAAATTTGTTTCTACAATTAATTGCAATAATACCATTAATTGCTAATGTTAGCAGCAAGCCTATAATAACAACAAAAATATACATCTGCAAAAGAAAAAAAATATTATTAAAACAAAGAAGTCTATCATTAAGAGTTGAGTCACAGAGGTCAATGCATGAGAAAGGTATAATGATTCTGTGCCACTGGAATATTAGTACCGCTCCCAAGACTTTCCAAGTGCTAATGGGAGACTACATACAATGCCTACAACAATAACAGCTCTCTTTTCCTTCTCTCTTGTACAGGCAGGATTTACAGGGCGCCCAGATGTGCCACAATAAGGTTTTAATGCTGGAGCTGTAGATAAGGGTAGAGGCTTCTGTAAGCACACACACCAAAATACTCCAGCAATTAGCATGGCCGTTAAACCCTAGTGCAGCCATTAACCAGGCAAAGATGACGTGTGAGAGACAGTGGAGAGTCTGTTCCTGCTTCCCAAACTCTTGAAGTATATTTGGCTTTCTTTTTATGGCCATATGTGCATGGATATGGAGTGTCTCCGAATGCAGCAATAGCGTGGCACTCCTGCGAGGCTGATGAAATGAGGAAGACTCCCCTTCTCCTCTCATTAGCCAGTGTGGCTCAGCAATGCCGCACACGGGCATAAATGAGGCAGCTATCAGCCACTGCCTCGACAGTCGGCCTTATCTCATTAGGTTCCACATCAAAGTTAATCAGAGATGGGCATGGTAATTGGTGGAGGAGACAATGCCACAGATCGGGGAGGGGGGGCTTTCTCTAAAACGTGTGTCATCTTGAAACATTAGCAGGGCTGGCAACAGAAGATAGGCAATGGCAGAAGACAGAATGGGAAGAGGGTGAATAAGCGAGCGAGAGAGAGAAAGAAAGAGGGGGTAGGGGAGAAACGAGGGAAAGGAGTAACGGCACAGGCATAACAAGCAAGCTGCTCAGAATTAATGAGCTTAGCCTATAAGAAAAGAATAACCAATCAGTGTGTGTTGGGCAAATATAATTTAGGAATAATTGCTTGATTGCTTTTCTATCGCGGGCTGATTTGACCACACACAAGAACTGAGAATTAAGATGTCAAGACAAGAATTAATTTGGCATGCGAGGGCAAATAAATTCTTTCTCTCCTCTTTCCCGCCCGGCATCGCTAGGCGATGTTAGCGGAGTTGTCTCCCACTAATGATGAAAACACAGAGGTAGATTGCGCATTCATTTCCTGACTCCATTATCTGTAAGGAGTCGCTTCACTAATGCCACAGATGCCCCGATATCATGGAAAAGAGTGTGTATGCTAACACATTTAATTGCTGTTTTTGCATATTCCACTCCAGCCGTGATAGCAAGCCCCGGCTGATTGGGCAGTTTGTTTCTGTATTGATTTCAGCTTCTTTTTTTTTGCAAGATGCACATGCTGTAATTGTGATGTCTGACGGACCCCTCCCCTCCACAACAGTGCTCATTTTCTAAGCTCCCACTTTTCTCGCTGGATTGCTAATGTACGACAGCTTAAGAGAGAACTTTTTATTACTCACTACCTGCTTTGAGAAATGAGGTGCAACCTCTCTTGACAGTCTCCTCAGAAAAGAATCTGGTGAAACGGTTTTGTCTCGTCTCAGAGAGACCATGGTCATGGGGAGACAAACCGCTTTAACAGCCCGAGAGTCCCAGCCTACATCGCGGACACTCTCCACTAATTGACTGACCAGCATAACACGATTGCTTTATTTCAATGACGGCAGAGCACGGCCAGTGTGCAGTTACTTGTTAAATAAAAACAGAGGCTATAATAACCACTATATCTAATGCAAGACTGGGTTTGACATTAGCCTGATCAGTTGGATTGAGTTTGAGCAGCCCCAGTTCAATTTATATTTAAATAGATGCCGTGTCCAAATAGGGGAACGTGCATATGAATATAGCCATATATTTGCTCCCACATGCGTCTGCTACTTAGTTCCAATTAGGCTGAAAACAGCACTGCTGTGGCAGAGCCCGCGCACAGTGCCTGACTTATCGCTGCTCTGCAGGTTCCGCGGCTACGTGCTTATTCATTTCATTCGCCTGTGTGTGTGTGTTGACATCAGAGGTGGGCCTAGTAAAAGGGGAATAAATAAGGGGATGAGGTTTGTCAGGTGGGCATTATGACTGCCCTCGGTGTCCCTGCAGCTTCGGCTCGGCAAGTTGCACCCAAAACCTACCTTGCTGTCAGTGCACCGCACACCATTTAGGGACACAGGGCACAAGGTACCTCGGCTCTGAACTGCGTGAGGGCTAATTGAGTCACAGCTGATGACTCTATCTCTCCACATCAAGGAATTTGCCAGTATTCGATTATTTCACTGGGGGATTAAACCTCATTTTCGGGTGTTCCACATTAACCTATTAGGAAGGCTCATCTGCATTGCTAATGCGGGCAGGGGACAGCTGTCACAGGCAAGGGGAAAAACATGATCGCGCAATCCTTGAGTGAGTGATCCCGGCTCCGATTAGCTGCAGTGAAGTTCGCTGAGCCCAAGTGATAAGACAGGCAGAAATTCCCAAGTTGCCAGTAGCTCTGAAAATTATCAGACTGTAGGCAAAGGCAAAATTGTGCCTTGCGGCGCCTGGGCTTCAATCCGGGGACTGCCCAGATTGACATTATTTAAAGCTATGGAAATGTGGCCTGCCTGCCTATCAGACCCTGGATAAAATAAGATTTTCTCCCATTCGTGCTCAGTTTATGTACATTTTCAGTATCCTGCCATTCCTTGAAAAAAAACAATTTGAGAATATTTTTATGATGTAATCAGGATAACACAAATAAACAAATCTCTGTAGCACTAGGAAGGATGCTGGGTACAGCACTTTTATAGGTCTAAGGTAAGAAACATATAGTATGCAAGAAGAGTAAGCTACATGCATTGTTTCATTGCCATTACAGCTACAGCATTTCCAACACTATGCTGCACCACCAAAATATGAGACTGAGACATTTTCAATTTGTGATCATCTTAAAATGTTTTATTACATTTAAATGAATTGTAGAAGCATACAATATTTATAAATATGACTATAATACAGGATAAAAGTTGCTAGAATAATGCATCCTTATGAGAATATGTTGGTAAGTGATAACGATTTGTTATCTGAGGAAAGCCCATCAACGCTGATAGTACATATTTGTTTATCTACAACAGTTTTCAATAGCTCAAGTGCAGACTTGCAGACTTTATACAGACATGCATTTGTAAGGTGGAACTTGCATAAATAGTACTCATGATATAATATGACATTTGTGGAGACTGTGCTAAATAGTGGCATTCTTAATGCATAACGAAGTTCCCTAGTTACGCAGAACAAAAAACATCCTATATTTTGATATGCTATTATCATATTCATATGCAACATGTGAAGTCACAATTTCCACAGGAGGTAGTCTCAAGAGGCCCATTGAAACCAACACAAACATCACTCTGTGCCAGCCCCAGTACATTTACAGCTTTGCGGGTCAGAATGTAGTGGCCTGCTAGGTTTCTCTGACATTGGGCATTTGCCAAATTCAGTTACTGTTGGAATAGCAATGAAATATGCAGATTCTGTACAGTCTCATCTGTATGCAAATTGTTCTCATTGTTGTCTCAATAGCAGGTTGGTGTGAATATAACTTTTGGCCACTAAAATACAGATCAACACAACCAGTACTTTAACAAAAACTGATTTGTTTTGATTTGGTCAGCCTCAGTGAAGACATAAATGTCCTCAAAATTGCCCACCCCCCCGCCCTCCGCCTCAAACAGATATGCACTCATATAACTGGCCAAATTATACATATTTCTTATTACACATATATATATATAAACATATTTAAGATCCCTTAATCCTACCCCATATCTAAACTTAACAGCTACCTTACCAACTATTAATAAGAAGCAAATTAGGAGTTTATGGCAGCAAACGTAGTTAATAGTGAGGAAGTATGAAACTTGCATCTTGCACCGTACACACTGTGGAGACAGGTTGTAGCTGGGCCAAACCTAATCAATGTCAGGGTTGAGGAGAGAATCCTTTGGCCCACGCTGTTTGACTTAAGCGCCCTATTTGTGCTTTCTCTGGTCCCATTGCCTTTGTGTGCATTGTAATGAGTGTTACCATAATCCTGGGATTTTCCCTTGGCTTGACCTCAGGCAATGCCTTCTCTTTGCCCCTCCACACCAGGACACCAAGAGTTTACCGTAAACATTATGGCTGGACGATACACAACAATGACACGTCCCCCAAGAGATGCGTCCATTTACGGCTGGTGTGGAGCTTTCCCTGATAGACCTGCAAACCCATTTTAATCCTATTAGAGCTGCCCAACAAAGGGTGAGGCTGCAGCAGGCAGGGTGAAGACAGAGCTCTCCTGATATCTGCCAATGGGACAGTGAAGCTCCCCCACCAATTCTCATGTATTAGAGAGGCAGACAGAGGGACAAAAGAAAAGAAAAAAAAAAACAACAACTAGCAATAACAGGACCCATTGTATAAAAAAACGAACTCAAAAAAAAAAAGGACCACCAATTACCAAGCATCTAAAAAGTCATCTCATTAGACATCCATCTCCAGCTCTAACGGATGTGTTATTGATGGATCGGGTGATAAATTTCTTGCCAGTCGAGGCACAGGAAGTGGTTCTGTGGTGCCTTGTGAGCGTTAGTACCTTAGGGTCGTCTCACAAAAGAACTGAGAGGCTGGGAGGCCTCAATGTGCTTTTGTTTTGCTCTCCGATTATGGGACATGCGGTGGCCAAGTGTGCTGGTGGTCCATCCTGTTGCCCCATCACCAGTGTTGAAGCTTAAAGTCTCCCATTGTGATGGACAAGGAGGGGGGGGTTACAGGGTCCATACTGACAGAAAGTCTTCTTTAGCCAAACAGGGCAGGATATGACTCTCTAAGAGCCAAGGGGGTGTGAATGGACAATGCCATGACAGAAGAAAAGCAGCTCTATGCTGGGACCACTGGGTTAACACACTTCTAAAAGGGTGAGCTGCATGCATGATGCTCATAGTTCTCCATTTAATTGATCTCATGTAGACTGTAAATACACAGTTCTGCAATACATTCTTCGCATTTCTCAATAAAACCTATATATTAAGAGGCACGTCAAAAACATATTTAGGAGATGACTCCGTCAACCACAAATCACCTCTTAATTTTGGGTGTCCACAAAACTTTTTCCACATTCCAACGAACATCAGGACCTATGCCCCGTTATGCTGACGTTATCATTAGGCAAACCATCACAGTCAATGATCCTTTTTTCCCAAGTTCGCAACACTATTCCTTCCAATTACAAAAGAGGTTTGGGATGGAGAGTGTGGATGATTGACAGCTCCTTCACTGGTGCTGTGTGTTTAGGTCTGCTTTGTGTTTCCCCAGAGGCTTCCAGTAGAAGTCTGGGATACTAAACCCAGTGTTATACATTTATATATACACCTGACCTTTTCAATAATGAGTTCACACCATAACTGACAATACATTCAAATGCTCTCTGCTGAGGTGTGCGACAAGGACCAGGAGGAAAAGAAAAGCATGGAAGATACAAAAATAAATTAACAAATGAAAATGACAGATGACAAACTCACCTACATCTACACAATACAGAAATAGAAAGCCTTTATAAAATTGTTCTTTACAGAAAAAGGTTCTGTTACTTCCTTTCGCACCATTTAAAACTCATTTCTTTTATTATTACAAATGTGATATATAGATCTTTCGATTTTTTAATGCTAGGCAAGCTATAAAAATACATGGCAAACAAACAACTCATAAATAAGCGTGTGCTCTTGTACAGAGTAACTGAAATGGAAAATGCAAATGACAAGAGTCAGGTTAATTTTTGCGGTGACACTTCAGCCTGATGAAAAACTTGCTTAATAAAGTGCCAACTAGTTGGGATGCAAACTGCGAATCAGGGCTTGAAAATGAAAAATAAATAAATAAATAAAAAATTCAATCAGTTCATTCCGAGCAGAATCAATATTTTAACGTTTCTGTTCCTGTGTTCCTATATATTATTACTGTTCCGAAACCATTTCAAGAAGAAGAAATACGCAACGGTATTTAAAAAAAAAAAAAAAAAACTACTTACTTTGCCTATAATAGGCTAATAATAATAATAATAATAATAATAATAATAATAATAATAATAATAATAATAATAATAATAATAAAGTACAGTGTTTTCTTTACTCAAAAATCCTAATTTATATTTATGTGGCTATCTTAACCCACTGTGCTAGTCATAGCCAATACAGCATCATCCTTCTAGATTTTGGCCAAATGTAGGCTACTAAACAAACTAAAATATCTATTAACACTTTACAGACATATGCTGTGTCAGTGTGTGTGTGAGGCGCTGGCGCGATATGGTCATACAAGCAAGACATCATTCACAACTTTTACAAAATAAACTGTAAAAAACTGTAAAGCTTTTGTAAAATAAAGAAAACTACTCTCTGCTGTCTAGATTTCCTTTCCAAGAGCTTTGGATCATGTCAATGAATTTTAATTTTTGATTCTGTTTGGAACTATAAAATTTTATTTAATTTCTGTTCCTGTCAAAATTTTGTTTGTTTCTGGTTTTTGTTCCTTGAACTGGTTCAGAGCCCTGCTGAGAATCTTGAAAACTGACAGGTAATATTGACTTTGACCTGCTGGTTGGACTTGCGCGATGAGCACTTATCTGTTTGCACTGTAGTCGCTCTGTATCTTGTGCTCCACTCTGAGTGTTCTTCCCCTCGCGTTTACGTCCAGTGGTAATTCCACACACAATGGACACAAAGCAGAGGAGAGAGGCGTGGGCTCACCCAACACATGCCCCACACATAATTGCCTCCTTTTGCGCCGTTGTATCCTTGTACATCCCTGACACAAAACAAGTGCCTCAAGCTTGGAGCTGTTCATTACAGCAGTGTTTGCAGCGGAAGGAAGCAAACATTATCTCTACATGCAATCAGTAAATGAATCTGTGCCAGCATCTGTTCAATACATTGGTTGCTCATAGCTGGTTTATTGTACCGTAGATATAGCGGGAAGGGAGCAAGTAGGAGCGGTGTTACAATACATCAGCTGTTATTTTCCAGAGTGCCGAGTTTGCTGGCAAGCGCACTGCAGCAGGTCAGAGAGTGTACTTGACAGAAAATATGCATACTGAGTGGCTACTTGTGCTGCTTTTCATTTGCATTGTGTATTGATTTTTTTGGGGGGCCCATTTAATCTAATATTATATGTGGGTCTCGCAGTGCTTTCAGCCCTGTCTGAGAGGAACGCTTATATAGGGGGTTTAATGATAATTGCAGCAGTCGAGGTAAACCAAGGTAGATTTCAGCCAATACGCCCACACTGAAACACATCCCGTCTTTCGCTCTGTCCCCGTCTCTCCAGTCAGTTATCTTGCTCTAAGTTACGGTCAAACGCTTCAGACGCTTTATGCATATGCACGCAGAAAAAGTATTCCAAAAACAATGGCCGGGCAGATGGAATGAAGTGTAGATGAACAAATAGAGCGAAATCCAGTACGAGGGAAATAAAGAAACCCTAACATGGTTTTCTTCGCTGTGAAATATAATTAACCTTTCATGGGTGCTAGTCGGGTCTTCCGCACACTTCACAATAGAGGAAATATGAAAGGCCTTTTAAAAGTTGACATTTCTAATTTCTGTGAGATTACTCCTGTTGTCACAGTGTCCACATTCGGTCCTCTATGGCTGTATGGAGCACTTCCATCTTGCCGGACCGCACAGGATATTATTCTGAAATGTCAGTACCTGAAGATGAAATTAAACCCACAGCTCTCAGGGGACCTCTATGAATATCATTTTTGTTTCAACCTTAGTCGTGGAATTGTTTCCTTCACTAATAAAACGACAACCACATGTCCCTGATATGTGATGGTTATCATACAACACGCATGTAAAAATAACTGAGAAATGCCTCCAAAACATACAAATACCATTGTCGCTTTTCCTCGTCTCCTGATAGAGCCAGATTAAGCTGTCAGAGACGGTGAGACGTTAAGCTGTTGTTTGATCTACAAATGAAGAGTAATGAGGGGCACTGCCAGCTAAATACAGTCACACACATCGCCGTTCCTCCAGGACAACATTTCAATTCATGCCTGCATTTAGATGTGCAAATCTGGCCAATGGAGGATTCAGGTGCCTCTTCCTCTCTCATCGTTCATCGAAGTCTCATCGCTCTGAAGTTGTTTCACGGAGGTGGTGACTGCTGCAGTCTCCAAAAGGGCCTTAATTTCCAAGCTTGTTTACATCGCACGCAAGTAACGGACATGTACAAACATTAATGAGCTTAACGAAGAAGCAGCGAGGAATATTAATTAGACTTGCCAAAGAGCTCTAGGCTTAGAACCGTACCGACAGAAGCCCTCTCAGGGCCACTGTGGGCACAAGACACTGTTTGAGAGACAGATGTCAGAACAGGATAGCATAGAAATCAGCTTTTGCAAGAGACTTCATCAAAGCCAACAAGTTTAAGACAGAAACAAACTGCATGGTAAACAGAAGTGAATGGAATGTTAATGATTGACAATTGCTTTTCCACAAGAAGGATTTGTGTGTGTTTGTGACACAAGTCATCAACCAAACCTGTTCCCTGGTCCATGAACCATTCGCAAGATCCAAATTCAAATAGTGCCATTTGTTTTGATCATCAACGAGCACCTCTCAGTGGTCTGTTTTAACCTCTATTAGGCAGGATTACAAGGCTGCTAGCTTGCTGGCATTTGGTAAGTGTCACGGTGACAGCACTTGGTGGCGAAATGCTGGGCTGTCAGCGGCAAGCTTTATCACCAGGCTTTTCTCCTGCACAGAGTGTGGACTAATAAGCCTAGAAATTACAATTGCCTCCCTGCTGAATCCCCGATAGCTGCAAATAATGATATCAGTGCCCTGCTAATCTCCTCTGCTCGCGGCTTGGCATCAACCTATTGAGTCACCTGTCATACTCATGTCTGATGAGGTGAACTTAATCTCACCGTCCGTAATGACAATAGAGGCCATTTGAATGTTAAGAATGATATTTGTCAAAGTTTCCTGTCTTTTTTTGTGCTTCAACATCTCATTCAGACAGTGCAATTGAAATGCCCTGTCAAAATGCATGAATCCCTAGACTTAGTTAAGACAGATTCCGATATGAGTCCTATTTCAATTTTATTCTCTATTCATGATTTCAAAAGACCGGATTGAGGTAGACAAGTTTTCATCACTTCGATCGACTGTAAAATGCAAGCATTTAGATACAGCCAGCGATTATTTTCACTGATCTCTATAAAATCACGATAACGGTTTTTGATGATGACATGGTTTTTCACCACACGCCAGTACATTTTTCAGCTTTAGAATGCTTCATTGGCACTGATAAATCAAAGCTGTATTCTGTGTAACATTACTGATCTAATGTCCAGTACATATACTTATTTTAACAATACTGCATTCAGTCAATCTAAAGGACCAAAAAGCCTGCTCACTAATAGGTGAATTGCAGAAGTCAGGTAGAGCAAATCTATATGCGCTTGTGTAGGAGGCACCTCAGTCAGACCTCACATGGTCTTCAAATGCTCCCTTTGTACCAATCTATTTATGAGCACATCCAATTTACAGTGACATCAGCTGCAGCCCTACAGCAACAAAACCACGACAAATTCTTCCATTATGCCCAATCTGAAGAAAAGAACTAGTTCCAGTACTTGGAGATATGAAGCAAACAGAGGTCACTCCAGGTATGTGCCAGTGCCCTCTCTCTCCTGTATTATTCAGTCCTTTCAAGAGAGCCGAGCAGAGATAAACTGACCTAAGAGACACACACAGAAGTACACTGAGAGTTAAACTAAATGTTCTGGAGAGTGCTGAAAGAGGTGTCTGTCTATTCACTGCACAGCTCTCTATTAACAGCTGTATCTTAACCACTTAACAATGTTCTGTGCCTCTTTAACAATTTGAGCTGTTTAAAAATGTCTTCTGTCATTTTGCACAGATTAACGATTAAAAGAGAGATGGGGGAAAAAAGGTGAACTCCAATGCACTGTGTGAATGACACCTCAAAGTGCCTAAAACTGAAACAAAGAGGACCAATTTGAAACATGACAAATGTCCTCAGTTTAACCAATCCATTACTTTTAACCATTAGAAAACCAAAACGGTCCCTATCACACAGTATTAAATGAACTAAAATGTGACTATAGAGGTATGGCATGACAAAAGCTATTGTTTATTCTTTAATTCTTCTATCTGACAGTATTATAGATGAAGCAAGAACAAGACCCACTGAAAAAGGTTTTGTTTCTGATAAAGGAGCAGTACTTTGCAGTGCCATCATTTCCCCTCTCTTCATTAGGCATTGATCATTCACATGGAAAACTGTGTCATTAGATAAATGACTGCTTCCCTCTGCTGTCGGATTAACACTGACAGAACAATCAGTACTTACTTATGTCTGTGTCGACAAAGAATCATTTAGGTACTGCCATATGTCTACTGTACATCCTGCCACAAAGTGCAGCAAATAACTGTTGTGACCATGCACTTTGAAGGGAAGTAGATTTATACCACAAATTTCCCTGTAATTTTTTTTTTTTTTTTGAAGATGGTTGTAACACTTGATGAAAGATAAACTTAGCAGTATTGTTTTTGCACTAACAGTACTACAGCAATGTCCCCTCTGCTATTAATCACTGTCAACACTTTAACACCGGCCCCTTACATAAATTCAGTTTCGAAAATTTGAGAGAACAAGATGAGTTTGTTCTCTCAGCAATGTTTCCAGGTCATGCAGGGACTATTACAAGCAGTGTTTTAGTTTCTTATCATAAGAAAACAGTGTGTTGCATTCAGTATTAAATTAAAACTTATTATTATCATTATTATGCATGCACTTTCTGTCCTGTCACTGCTTATACTGATGAACCATGGTAACAATTTCTGCTCTGTATTTAAGTAGAGGTGCAGATGTAACAGAAAACTACACATTAACTATGGCCTGTGTCTTCCTGTCCCATTTCTGCAGGCCCACCTTGACATAAAAATAAATGAATGCCATTGTTTTAAAGGTATCAGTATCATTTAAAGCTGTAATAAAAATGGAAACATAATGATGATACATTCACACTTACCACAAAGTGAAAACTGAAACGCAGCATTCTCCTCTCTAACTGTACGTGGCATTTCCTAAAGTATGCATTCTAATCAGGACCAAACAGACAGCCCGTTCTCTGTGTTCAATATTTTTTTCTCGAAATAACTGCCTGCTTCTCTTCTGCTGCAATTTTAAATCTGTTTGGCTCCCATGAAGAGGAGTATTATTTCTGCGGAAGAGACACAGCCGTGCTAATGAGCGTGGTTATAAACATCATTATATTTTAAGTGTCATTCTGGTGTTCACAGCAGGGAATGTAAGAAATCTCTGTAATAATCTGCTTTTGCGTCTCACATTCAAAGTGTCAGAAGAAGCTGTCGCTTTAATGCCGCACAATCATTACAGCGTCAGATTCTTTTGGTGCCGGTGAAGGAAAACAATAATGAAGATACATTAACTAGGACTAATTTGGTTGTTCTTCAGTTCAAGTCACAGCCACGCTGATATTTGGTTTTATTTGCACTGATGTTTCAAAAGAAGTAGTTTGCCGCTTGAACAAAAGGGCTAGAGTATGTTAAGTGCTTTTGAAATTGTGAGCTTTCCAGGCAGCGGAACCATGCCTGATGAAAGGGTGTGAAACACAATGTGGAAATCGATTTCACAATCTCCTTCCTCATTCACTGTGCCAGCGGAGAGGCGCTATGTCAGTGCTACACGGTGCATGTCTGTACATTTAACACACTCAACAATGAAGGACTTAGCAATTTATGCTACCATGGTTAAGCTTGACAAATTAATGCAGGTTTGAGTTCGGATGAGAGGCAGACGGGTAGGAAATTTCAATTGGTCTGAAATTGACTGTATTGCTGATATAATGTAGTACCACTACAGTTGCATTTTTGAAGACTACTCTTAGATTTTGCGGCCCTGGGCGGCAAAAACCAAAGGCTTAAACGTTCCCCACTGAAAACAAAAATACATGGGGTGGCATCTTAGATTGTACGCAAGGCTTAATTAGCATGCTAAGCGCTGCTAATGGCAAGTAAGGAGTAAAGCCCTGAGCTCCTCTCAGAGTGATTGACATCTGAAGCGCACTTGTCAAGACGTGTGATGTATTTGTGTCTTCACATCATGTTATTGTTGTTATGAGCTGGCATGGCTTTTTCCTCAGCGCACGTGTCCGTTGAATATAAATGGCAGCTCAATGTCTGCTGATGACAAAAGGCCCACAGAATAGGAAGCGATGGGACAGGCAGACAGAGCGCGAGCTGGTTTCTAGAGCCCTGTCTGTACCATCTGTGGGGAAAACAGGAAGCAAGCACAATGAAATTACAAGCCTTTCTCTTTCTGATTAATGGCAGTAATACACGTCAAGCCATTTAAGCATATTTTTTACCACGATTATAGCAGAATGCAGCTGTTCTTGAATATAGCTGGGAGACAACGGCAGAGAGAATGAAGCAGGCATGGAAAGCAAAAGAAAAAGGTCATGCTGCATCTCGCAGCCTCTGTAATTCCTCCCAAGGGGTAATAGGCTTTAAAAACAAAAATGCCGTCCACGTCTGAAATCGTAACAGCAGACATCCCTAAGTTTTTGCTGCTTTTAATCTTCCTTCTGCGAGCATTTTGCACTTTCAAGTGATGAGTTTGACGGTCGCTTGTTGTCTCAAGTAAAACAGATAAATAGATACCTAAATGAAAGAGGATGAGCCTGGGAGGTAATTAAAAGAGTTCTTACTTACTGGAACTGTGAAACGAAATCACAACAGCACCGTCCTGCTCATTGCCATAGGGGGCAAGTTTGCTTCTGAGACTCGGGCCAAGAAAAATAAACAGCAAAAATAAGCGGAAGGCCGTTCACAACATCCCAAGATACCTATTATTGTGAGGGGAGGAACAAATTATGCCCTGGCAAATTGCTAATGAGCCAGTGATGTCTTGTTAAGTGACATTGTTTGGCCTCAGATCCTTTTGTGTCAGCCTCATGCTCCTCGCCTAACGAGAGACAAGAAAGACCGAAGTGATGCGTTCGATCCTTCTCTTTTTTTTCTGTGTTTGTTTTGCACAGTTAACTCATGTCTGCATCTTCGCTCGGCTCTGTCACTTGGCATCGGCAGGCCTGATTTGGCAGAGGAGAGCATGCTAGAGTGGGGCTGCGCAGCGGGAGGGAGCCCTTTGATGGGGACCCCCTGGGAGCCTGACGCCAAGGCAGCAGTAGGATCACAGATGTGGCAGCTTTCATGTAACAGTTAACTTTTTCCTAATTAAAGTCGCCCAGCTAATTACAGGCGGTTGTATCTGATCATTGGGAAACAGGATAAGGTATAGTCACACAGGCGAGGACGGCTCACATCAAAGATGTGTGGCAAGAGCGGCGAATGGAGCAGATGGGGGTGAAACGGCGGCTCTTGTCAGGGATTTGGGCTCACCTGGACGCAGGAGTGCATCAGTCACCCAACACGGCAAGGCCCATCTCATTTGCAACAGTTCCTTCCCTGAATGCTGAGCTGTAATTATGAAAGAAGAGTCGGGAAAAAATGACCAAAGAAAAAAATCTCGTAATTAGCAAGGCAACTCCAAGCACAAGAAATGGAAATTAGTCACAGTGTTATAAATTAGCCTGTGCATACATTACGTGAAATGAACACCCTCGGCGCCACGAATTAGCGCTTTTGGCTGTGCACCCTCATGTATCTAAATAAAACATTCCGTCCTTGGTTATTATGGGCTAACAAAGAGACATCTCTTACACAGTCATTCTCTACAAATTGGCCACACACACATCATTTAGGAGGGCTATATATGCTACAGGGAGTGTGGGCTGTCTGATGGAGGAGGGGGGAACTCCACTCATGTATTAGCATCAGGTGACGATTGCTTTCTATTTTAGCTGAATTACATTTATAGGGGCTATTGCGTTTTCTCCCAAAATCACTGCACAACTACAGCTAAACTTCAATATTCAGACAAGTCCATCAAAATCATACTGCGTTCTGTTAAAAACAGTAAACAGCAAGCAAATCACAAATTAATAGACACAACATGAAGTGCATTTTGTCACCAGGCTTCACTGTCCAATTGGACGTGGAGGAGGGGGACGAGAAAGAGGCTAGGGGGTTTAAAAAAAAGGCAGGCAGGCAGGCGCTGGAACCGTGTTTTGATGAGTCTTATCTAGAGCGATTATTCATACTTGTCCTTCTGCTTGAATTAAAGCAAGAGTGCTGGAGCCTGTTAAAGCCAAATACTTGAATGGCTAGTGAACTCTCACCTTCGCGCGCATCCATTTAGCTTGCAAATGAAAGCCAAGTACAGTCAGCGAGAGCCATAATGGGCCTTTCTTCTTGCAGAGTGCGGTCATTACATACTAATTTCTTCTGGAAGCTCTTCAGGAATTGAAACACTTGGCTGTGGTGGCCCAGCCTCGTGCTAAAACGCACAGGCCAACAATGACAGCACACAAGGTGTTTGTTTAAGGCCTACTCATGGCAGCTGACCACAATCAGACTCAGCTGAAGAGGGCTGATTGCAGCTTGATGCCGCACCGTGTTCACAGAGAGACAAATCCTGAATATCGTATTGGAAGCACAATACAGTCATCAGTAAACAGCATCATCAAGTGCATTCCTAGTCCTAAAAGCTTTCCTCTAGTCATTTTTATCCCACAACACTGACTACCCAAATGTTTTTCTCTGTATGTTTATATGTACTGTATAATGTATGGATATTTTATATACACTTGATATAATTCACTGTAGTGGAGGACTGTACTACTGTGGTTATAAATACTGCAAAATAAATGTGGTCTTATTCTGCATTGCTTTAGCAATAATTACATACATGAAGTTGTGCAACATGGAAGCAAGACAATGTGTAACTTGCGATGTATCAGCTACAACAGGTAAATAACACGAACAGTAACAGTAATAACAGTAACAGTAAGCACAGTAAATAGTAAAACTATTTGCACTACAAACCAGTGCAGTTGTACCTGCTCCTACATTAAAAATTAAGCAGGAAAATAGAAGCAATTCTTAAATCTTAAGGTTTCACCAGAATTTATGTATTTTTTTTTATTTGAGAATAAAAAAGTGTGTATTTTAACAAAAGACAGAGACAAATAAATCATATTAACAACATGCCATTACCACTTTGCCCTAAAGACACAGTTGCTGATGTAAACACATGTATGGATGAATGCATGTGTAAGTGTTGTGATTTGCAAACCAGCATGTGGCTTGCTTGACGGGTCTCACATGATGCAATTTTGGTTTATATTCACCTTCTGAAAGCAAAGATTTAGAAAGAGCACTAGACTGCTATCCACGCATCACCTTCTTTTAGAGAGGTTGCTGATTTGATTATGCAATTAGGCGGGTGGTTGATTAAAAGCTTAACTAATAGATATCATGATTAGCCCAGTTCAAAGCTGTTTATAGTCCAGCCATAAAGGATCTGCTTAATTCTGTACATTTTAATAACTTTGCAATTTATTCCACAGCAATTCTATAATCAACAATCAAAGTTTTTTTTTTTTTTTTTTTGGTTACTATTGTGACTATAAAATGCAATAAGGGTAATAGTGTTGTCTTTAATTACAAAATAATTTAAGCAGTTGCTATCAGTTTGCTATCTTTATCTCACCCCTTCAAAAGTGTCATCAGTGTATCCTGTACTTGAAATGCTTTTCTAGGAACTCAGCAAAGACGACGCGACCTGTCTGTCTGTCTGCCTGCCTGCCACACCGTGATTAAGACATCACAGTAATCCATGTTTGCATTGCTGTCTGCATGCGAGTTTGTGTGTGTTTTGGTTTGTGTGTTGTGCCCCAGTGCTAAACACACAGAATTAGGTTTGTTTTTGACACCACCGGGAATTGCATTAACTATATTCCCAATGGAGATATGTCAACACTTACGAATAGCTCCAAATTACACCAAACAAATGGAAAAATTAAACAAATAACAAGAAAAACAATTAAAATGTAACAAACTGATTTCTGCAGAAAACATTAGTTAGGTAAAAAAAAAAAAAAAGTCCAAACTCCAATTTCCTCCTAGTCGCGCTGTCTTTTGCCATGACTGATTTCATCCACTAGAAAATCCTCTTCCTCTTCTCCTGTTCTGCTTCTTTTCCTCTCACCAAACTCTCGTTCTTTCTAGCATTCTCACTTTTCCTCCCTCTCCCTCTCCTCCCTTCCCTTTCTTCCCCTCTCTCTATCTCTCCCAGTCTCTGTCTCTCCATTGCTTGCTCAGAGAAGCAGCCCATGTTTACTTGCCCTTATCCAGCAGCCTAATCCCTGCAGCAGTGAAAGACTCCACTAAATAGGTGCTGGAGAAAAAAGAGGCGAGGGGGGACAGGCAGAGCCATTAAAGGAGAGTTTATCAGAGTCGCTCAATCTGTTATCACTCCTGTCCCTCTGTCTCCCCCACCAGCCTGCCTCCCCCCACTGTCATAGAGCCACTGATTACAGCCTGCCGTGCAGCTTGCTTTTGGGTGTGCGAGTGTATGTGTGTGGCTCCTGTCCCCCGCGTTAGAGCAAGTGTGAGAAAGAAAGACAATTTTCTCTCAAAGCTTTGAGTGAGTCTGTATTTGTATGGCTTTGGACGAACCAGATGGGAAGAAACTCCTTAATTCTGTTTGTTTATTCTTGTGGCATGAGGGTTTTAGCTATTATTATTATTATACTTATTTATTATTTCTGGCTGTGCATGTGCATGTGTGAAAGAAAAGATACTTGTCCCATGAAAATAAATGTTTGTTATTGTGTAGCTTCCATATTTTTTAGCTGGGTCATGCAGGCAAGAGGACCTATTGTTTTGGAACTAGATTGATTAAATTAGAAAACAGAAAAAAAGTCACTAATTGATGTTTATTTAATAATTTACTGCACAATTAATCGAAAATAAAACAGAAAACGTGATATGGCTTAGTACAATTGTCAAACTGCAAAGGCTGCAATTTAATTCAATAAATATATGCACTGCATGTTTTATAGTGTGGCATGGATTTTTTTGTGAATGCAAAATTCTCTAAACATCTTCCCATACTTGTAATGAGAAGCTCTAATCAACAAAAAAGAATCTTTAAGGACTCTCTGCGGGTTTCCATTAAAACACATTTTGGTGGTTTAACGTTTGAAAAGTAAGACTGCCATAAATATTAGTATTGCAAAACAATATTGTATATACAATACATATATAAATGTATATACATAATAACATGTATATTGCAATAAAGATCTGTTCCATCTTTATTTGACCCTCTAACTCTAGCACTTTCTATTCTATTTTAATTCTACTTTATCTATTTATCTTCTTTTTATTTTTTTTAAAACTTGTTTTGTGAATTTTAGATTTGATGTCCAACAATCAATATATATATATACACGTGTGATATATATATATATATATGAATACCTTGCTACGTGTACTGCGTTAGGCTAACCGAGACTTGTCATTTGCACTTACATATTGTTGCTCTTTTGATAGTATTGATTGCTTCCATTGTCCTCATTTGTAAGTCGCTTTGGATAAAAGCGTCTGCTAAATGACTAAATGTAAATATTATTCACATTATTTTTCTTAAATACTAATTTTTTAAGTTAAATATTACAACAGAAATATTATTATATATGTATAATACATACAATATAATATTGTAATATTTAGTTCTTTTTTTAGTTCAGTTTATAATTTTATTTAGTAATGATAATAATAATAATAACGATTATTATTATTATTAGTTTCTGGCCGAGTATGTGTGTGACAGGGAATATGCTAAAAATTGAACACTTTAACGTTTGAAAATAAGGAAATTAATACAGCCATAGATTACAGTATTGTCATTTCACTGCTGAATTGTAAAATAAATTATGTTTCCCATATATATATATATATATATAATTTGGCAAATTATTATTATTATTATTATAGCCAGTTTGATATTCAGTCACAAACCTTTGCAAACACAAATAACTTTTTTCCCCAGCAGATACAGCTGTACTGAAGTGTTTCAACTACTGAACCTAATGTACAGAGGAGTTGACAGCTTCAGCTGTCATATTGACAGAGGCTACTCAGGGATAAGAAGTCCTACGCCTGAGAGGGGACACACCAGGCCTGACCTCAGCCCCTTGCTAAGACAAGCTAGTCATTTTCCCTGGAGCTTAATAATCTCTGTAGATAACCACTCACCGAGGCCATCTGAGCAGCATCCATTTTCAGTTTTCTCACTTGAGCTCGACCTTATCATCAATATGTCTATTGATTGAACACAAACACACATCACCTGCACAAACTGTGTACAACACAGTGCTATGCACAAGCTACAGGGGTTTGTCCAGTTGTCCAATGTTTAGATACTTAATGTCGGAAAAACAGAGAATAAAAAACATTTAGCACAAGTAGTAGATAGTCATACAGTATATAAAGTAAATATATATAGGTTTTGCTTATGTAATATATGTATAGAGTCATCATGTGTCTTGTACAGTACTATATTAAAAGTTGTTATCCCTGTAATTATATGGCTATTTAATAATTAAAATGACAATAAATATAAATTCTTAATTCCACTATGTTATTAAAAGAGAAGAAAGACTCCACTGAGTTCACTGGGCACAGCTGTGTAGAGAAATGTTTGCCTGGGACAACGGTCAATTAGACAGTTCAGTGATTATTATACATTAATATGGAGAATGCTGCGATTGACCAGTCAGAAGGAAGTATTACAGAAAGGTGTGTTTCCAAATAATATTCACTCACATGCCTACAATGTTTGTTACAGAGAGCTGCGTTTACATGCAGGGCAACAGAGTAATGGCCCAGCCCCTAGCAGCGGTGCACTGTGTTGCTAGCCCTGCATACGGGACCACACCGTTTAGACCCTAATGGTTGGTAATGTAAGCGCCGTGTTTACTGAGCAGTGGGTCTCCAGCACACAGGCTGTGACAAATTATGAAAGGCGGGCCTGCGTAACCAGGCTGAATTTCATTAAACTTTAACTGGCCTTATCTGCGGCGCGACAGAGGACAACATAATAAACGCTGACAGGTATCTAAAGATGTGTGTTTGGACTAGGGAGAGGGAACAGCGGGAGAGATGCTGGCAGCTTTGTCATCGAAGAAGGGACATATGTTGTGGGCTATAAAACCGTAAAGCAGATGCTGGTGTTTTTTTGTGTGATCATGTATAGGCTGAGATTTTGCCCTTACTAAACAGAACGCAGCATTTCATTTATTCTGGAGAAAAAAAAAAAAAAATAGATGATTGAGGTGTGTTTGTTGTGTTCTGTATTTGTAGTCTGTCTTAACTGTGTATCATTTAATTACAGGTTTTCACTTATTTAATTGTAGGTAATTGTAATTTATTAACTGTTTTAAAATGTAATTGTGGCACATAGCTTTTAATACATCACTACAAATTCCAAGTAAAAAAAAAAAAAAACATATATATTTACGGCACATATATATAAATTACGGCAGTCTAAAATATCAGCTTCACCATTAAATAATCAACCATTTAAATATTTGTACATGATGCCAATTCCAAAATTTTATCCTTTTTCATAAGAAGATTTGCTTTTGAATTACGATTAAGAAATTATGATACACTTGTCAATATGATTTAAATAAAAAATAATATAGTCTAAAAATTACTGTTCTTAAGCATGTTCAGAAAAAATATAGTTTTGTTCCTTTGACAATTATTCTCAAATTAGTATTCATTATTGGCATTTAATTATTTTAAATATTTTCACTTAATGGTGCATCTGTGTCACATGCAGCATTGAATAGTCTTTATTTGAAACCCTGACGCTCAAAAATAACATTTCTGAACGTTTTGGAGGCAGAATGCAAGTAACATCACTGCATCATACTAGTTATAAAGCTGAATTTCAGCTAAATTTCTCAGTTGGCTCAACAACTTCTTTTAGTCCTATTGTATTGCAGTGTTTTCTTGAAGAAAAAAAAATCTGATTGCCAACAAACACGTGACTAACCAAAGCTTGACAAATCACCGAATAGAGTCGGAATAAGAGAAAAGGACAAAAAGGGGGAAATTAAATAAATAAAATAAGTACAAATGTAATTGATTTCTAAGAACCTTGTTCATCAAGGTCATTTTGAGATGACTGAAATTTGGAATATGGGGTAAAAAGAGACAGTTCATGTAACAAAGAACAGATGAAGTACAGCTTTGTTAGGAACTGAAAAGATATACGTGTGTTATATTGCATGTTGAGATAAAGAAAGACGAAATCAGGCTGCTATAGGAAACCCAATTTTGTGTTACTGTTGAAGATAAAACATTTATGCCAGCATTCATATAGCTGTTGAATGAATGTATTTTTCTTTAACTTTTGAATTGGTCCTACGTCTTTTAACCCAGAATTTTGTGAGCAAATGTCAGACCTCAGAATACAGTAAGTGTGAGATGCATTATCTTGCATATTGTTAGATATGCCTTTCTGTCTTGTTAGAGTTTAGACACTACAAAACTACCTTATGATACTCATTTTCATTCATAAATAAAAGAAACAGAAACACATTGGACCAATCAGAACCTGTTTCTATAAAGTAATCATTTTATAAATTTTTTTTACGTAACTTTGACTTTAAATGGAATAATTTTTATTTATGCAAGAATAACTTGTAATTTTTATTTTAATTTTTTATGTGCTTTAGAATAAAGAATTGTCCCTTCCCAACTAAATCTATATATATATTTTCCCAAACCGTTTGGTACATTTTCACTAAAGGACTGCATCTATTGTTCCGCTGTTTGTCTGTTATTCTTCTGTGATAAAAGCAAAGACCTATCCACAGCAACATCTAAGAGTGTCGTCTTCTAGATGAGAGGACACTTAGGGGGTACAAGACCCTCGAGCCAAACCCAAACTCCACACGAACAACACACACAAACACTCTTGTGCCACCACTCAAGAGTCCCTGGGCTGATCCAGTGGGTTGTGTGGCTTTTCCATTTGAACAGGCCTCTAAGCTCTTCCACAAACAGTCGGAAAGAGGTCCTCTGCACCAGGAATATTTGGCTTCATCCATCACATATTCCGTCCATTGTGTCGCCCGAGAGCAGAAAAGGTCTGCGCTCACATTTTAATAGTTGAATACAGAGTAGAAATGTGCAAAAATAACCGCAGCTGAATATGCCTTGGATTCCACTGCCTTCCTGGCCTGTTGTCATGGTGTGTTTATGCAAGAAAAGGCAATGTAATCAATAACGCACAGCCTTGAAAATGTCTCCAAACAGATGGTCCATTGAGAATGGAATGCTGTCGCCTTTGTGCCCGGAGCCTTTGCATTAGCGGGCTTTAATTTAGCGAATCCCGGCAAATTCTTCTCCATTTTATCTCGAAGCAAGCTCACAGATGATCGAGTCTGCTTCATCGATACCACCTCACTGTCTCTCACTTGTCTCTTTCTCTCAATTACTCGTACTGAAAGAGCTGAGAACACATCATCTTAACTCTTAGCAGAGAAGCTGCATTTCCCGCACAATTGACTGGAACTCATACGATGAGCCTGCCAGAGACACAGAGCAAACAGCCTTGCTACCGTTTTGCCAAACGGCTTGTTAAAGTGTTGTTAAAGTTGTTGCTTTTTTTTTCTATGTGGGATCATTTCTTTGGCCGTTCCTCGTTTCTTTTTTTAGCAAGCTCTGGCTACTCCAAGAGGCACAGCGATGCACCATAACAGAGTGAATTCATGCTCTCTAGACACCTGTTCAGCTCTGGAGAAGCACAAGATATTGACCTTCAATTCAGCCAGCATTCAAAAGCGATGAAAGGAGATAAGAGCTCTAATCGTCCCTCCGTCTCAGGCTCCTCTTTATTGACTAACTGACACATACTTATTCCGGCTCTGCTGCCAGTGCCTGCGGTTTTGTAGCCTTGCAGATACCACACCGCAAATCGAAACAGACGCTCGCTACATACGGCAGGCTAATATGAAAATTGCCAGTAAAGACATACAAATGAATTGGATATTGAGTAATGCATCAGATCTTCTCTGCAGATGGTGAAGCTGCTTGACACATTTCTTTTTTTCTTGTTCTCACTCTTATTTACAGTGCAGTATCTCGCATCATTAGGTCTGTCTTTTTTTTCTTCCTCCTATTAACTAAAGGAAATACTGGTTAAAAGCATGACGTGGAGAGAAAAAAAAAAAAGTGGAAATCAGAGCCTACCACACTGAAAAACATGGCAATGTTTCAGGTAGTGTGTCTTGACCCCAGAATATGGCCCCAGCGTTTCCCCCGTGGTTATTTGTGGTTTGGAAGCTTAAAATACTTGAGTGGTATAGTCTAAAATGCAGGACGACTGTGCCCATTCATTCTGCTACAGAAAGCCAACGGGAGTAGATGACTAGACTAATGGCATTGCTCCCTATCCACACACACACACACACACACACACCTACAACCAATAACACATGCCAGCTCAAGCCGCTTTTTACAGCCCCCCCTCCCCCCCCCAAGTCATTTTCGTATTTATATTTACATGCATATGAGCGTTCCCATCCATGAGAATGCAGGCAGTGATATTTGAATTCCTGTCAGAATCCATAAATACCCAGCCTGGGCAGATACAGTGGTATATTTATTTGACTGACATTGTCTAAATTGAAGTTTGACACTCTTCACCACTCTAACCTTTATGCAAATGCAAAATCATCCAAATGTGATGGACAGAATTCAATTAACTGAGATGACAGAGAATAATCTAGTGAACTGAATACATCAGCCAGTTGAAAGGTAACACAATCATCATGCTGAGGTGCGGGGGTGTGGAGGGCTGTTCTGAGAGACAGAGAGAGAGAGAGAGAGAGAGAGAGAGGGAGAGGGAGGGGGCCCATTTCCCCTGTCTTATCTAATGGCGCAAGCTCTATTTCTACAAAGCGAAGTCTTCAGTCCAGTAAACTCTTGATCTCAAATGAGAGGTCTGCAACACTGTTGCTAAGCAATTAGTAGCCTTTATTGAGCAGCTGATTCCTGGTGCTCAGTGTCCATCAGTGCGATTTCGCCTCACCTAATAGACTTCCATACTGATGAACAGAATAGCCCTGTGCTCAAAGAAAATGGCTCAGGAGCTGGGCTTCAAATGAAAGCACAGTAAGCATGCTCCTTTCTTTAAACACAGCCTACCCAAAACAACTGTTGCTTTCTACATTTTTTCTGTCTTTCTAACATGCAATCCTAAAGGGTGAGAGCTTCCATTACAGACAAAGAAGAAGAAGAAAAAAAAAAGTAAAATCAGAAATTGAAGAAAATTAAAATATTCTAAAACATGATTATTTTTTATTTAAAAAATAAGTTTTTATTATTATTTTCTTTTTATTTAGAAATGTCTGTCACGTTTGATTTCACGTTGAAACAAAACCATACACTCAATGTGTGTGCACATAAACAGAACCTAACCGTCTCAATGCGCCTCTTAGTCCTCAGTGTTTAATATGTCAGATACAGAACAGACTCGTGGCCAGGTGGGGGCACCCTTAACCAATTTTTGAAACACTTGCACTTGCAAGTGCTGGAACACCAGATTCTGAACAAATAATATATTTACAGGTGGGAATAACTAGAATGACTGAAATTATTTAACAATAAACAAATAACAAACAATTTTTTTCAAATTAATTTATAATTCTATATATTAATAAAACATGTTTTAGTAGTAGCCACCATTTTATATGATTCCATTTTATAAAATTATTTCATGTTCTATAGCTTCTATAAATGAAATGTTAATTTTCTAAAGAAATTTTACTCCCATAATGTAGTAGGCCTGTTTTAAAGCGGTGTGTATCAATTCAGTAAAACTGTGGTCTCAGACATAAAAGTTAAATAATGCTGGTTTTGCTTTTCAAGAACAACCTTAAAAATGAACAACAGAGAGCTAAAAATCCTCAGGACTACTTTGCCTCCAGCAACGAAAACACTAGATGGCTCTGTTGTGATACATTAAGTGCTGATGGACGATTTTTTCGTTTGTATCTTTTCTTTATCCTTTTCTACTGTTTGCATAGTTTTACTTGAATGTCTCTGACTGAGATACAATTAAATTTTGATTAACATTTCAGAGATACTCAGCAGACCATTTATTGCATTTCGATAAGAGCATAGCAGACAGGCAAGTTATTTTACCCAGTGATATGGCTTGGGCACAGATGCTGTCCTCTGTAGCTTTTTGAATTTTGTCAGTTTAGAAAAAAATGAGGTGGAGTGGTCCTTATGCATTTCTCTTCACACAGAAAGTTTCATTTCACAGGCAAGAAATGAAACACATTCTTTTTACATGAAACATTCACACCACCTCATTGCTTCATCAACAAACTAGCTTTATAAATTATACTAATTAAATTTCAGAATGACTAAATATGGTCTTTCCTTTAAACTTTAGATTTAAAAAAAAAAAATCTTTCTATCAAGGAAAGGGGTAAAGTCAAATCGTATTCATTAACGATAGTCAAGCGATTCTCCAGCATATCTGTTACATACAATGTAACTTCCATTAGCCCTCCAACTGGCTACAGTACACACCATTTAATTAAATATAGCCTTTCAAAGAAACGTACTGCAAGCAATTTAGAGAGTGGCACATTTGAAGCTTGCATGAGGTTACTAGTGCTTTTAACCACTAGTATGAGTGCATAGACTGTTAATTAACATATTTAGAATTAAGTGGATTTGCTATGCACTAATCAGTCTCTAATTATCTAAGAACTGTACCCTTACAAACACTGGACAGCAATCAAAGCAGCAAGAGCCAGAATATTACATAATCACTAATTATGTTTCAGATAGTAAATAAATAAAAAACAAAGCTGATGGATTACGCAAAGCTCATCAATATGACTGGTTAATGACTACTCGGAGCAGTCATCAGACTTGTGTAAGAGAGGGAAAATACCGGCTATTTTGCCTCCAGATTGTGTGATTGCACTTAGCTGGCTGAAGCGGTGTCTGATTGTGTCAGGTACAAGACACAGCATTACTAACAGACCAAGACATCGGCTAACATTTACCACATCATACATGAGATGAAGCAATTTTTGGAATATATGTAATTTCTTCATAGACAATAAACAGAACATTTGAACCAAATAAAAGGGGACAAAAAAAAAAAAAAAAAAAAAAAAAAATATATATATATATATATATATATATATATATATATATATATATATATATATATATATATATATTTTTTTTTTTTTTTTTTTTTTGTATAACGTTTTTTACAACATTTCCAAGAAAATGAAATTGACCTGACTCTCTCTATTTAACTGTCTCTGACATTAGTTTAGGGTTGAAAATACCATGTCTTACGTAGCTGCTGACACAGCCTTGAACCTTCTTAGCTGAAAAAAATCGCCCCCATGGATGACTGGCTCCTCTCAGACCTGTGTGGATGGGCATAGCAGCCTTTCCTGCAGGACCTGAAAAAAAGACCTCTGATTTCTCTACACACGGATGAATATGGAAGATCGAGGGACCAATACAGGGTGGCGGCTGTCGGTGCTTTCATTTCACTTTGATACCCTCTGTCAAGCAGAGCAGTGACATACAGGCCAATACATTGATATGAGAAAGAAGGCTGCATGGATAGAAAGTTGTGGAATTGAAAAAGAAACATTTGAACACAGCCACTACATTACATCGGTTCATTCTGTGTTTGAATACAACATATTCACACACACCTGTACAGAGAGAGGGGGAAAAAAAAGAATAAGAGATTCCAGGCAGAAGTTATGAAATATGAATATAAAAAGACATGTTTAAATATATAAGAAACACTGTATAAAACCTTGAAACTCATAACACCAGTAGAATAAAACAGTGAAAGTGTCTAAGTTTGTTCATGTCTCTGTGGAAGATAACATGGCTGAAAAGAGTTTCAACATGCATATGAGCAAAGAAAGAAAGCATAAACACTGTAAAATGTACACATAAGAATCTAATTGACCCACTGTGTAAACTGGTCACTGGCTTGTGATTTTCATAAACACCCATAGATTAATTAAGTTTACAATCCAGACGAAGATGACTTCAAGAGAACAGGTAAGTCTGAAATATCAAATAAAGGAGATTCTGAACAGAACTAAACTGCTCCAGTCCCCATACACTTTGAGATGTGTGTATGTGTGCATGTGTGGGTGTGAGGCAGTAAGAGGGCAGCTGGGGTTTCTTTTCACAGCCCTTCACCTCTCTGCACTGCCGCTAGGCCGGGGCCTGCTCAACGCAACAGAGAACTGGAGAAATATGAGTGCCGCTTTGTTTGACTTCCTCTCAGCCTCCAAGACACCAGCAGGGTCTGGTAATGAGTCTGCAAACAGGACTCGCAAGGAACGTGATGCCACTCATGACTAATTGTGCTCCAACACTTCACTGAAGAGGAGAAGGAAGTCTGTAAGCCTGTAAGATATGCTAGTTTAGAGAGCTTTCGTTTTTTTGACACTTAAAACCGGTTACAAGACAGCAAATCTAATCAGTGAAAGGGCATGGGGACATTAGTACACAGCACTTTGCATGGTATCAATACAGTAACCTTTTAAACATCTATAATGTTTAGTTCAAGCAAATAACAATAATCATGAATAAAAAAAATCCTATTTATAATACCTGTATTTTAAGGTCAAACAAATGTAGTGTTGCTTTTTCTTCATTTATAAAGATGAGAGCCCCAAAACATGCTGATTATATAAAATTACTGCTCCAGCACAAGAGTGGACAAAAATCCTCCTCTCTCTGCTGGAATGGGGAGTGATATTGTTCCAACCAAGCACCATAAAAACAGACTGGACGGGGCTCGGTGCTCAGGAGAACTGGTAAGCCCCTGTTTTATTCATGAGCATGCAGGCTCCGCCAGCTGAGAAAACCCCTGCAGTCTCTTCCAGCACATCAAGGTTTTGTGCCTGAATTACAATCAGGCCCAGGTCGCCACTCTGAAACATTGCATTAAAAAGCAACAGAGATTAACGGACCCAAGTCAATTTGGGGATTGATCGACAGGTCCTCGTCTAGAAAACAGAAAGACCCCGAAAGAGAGCTCTGACCGCCGGGATAATCGGAGCGTGCTCATTCAACTCATGGAAATCAAATACGAAAAGGACATAAGACAAGCTTCTTTTTGGCAAGAGGGAGTGGGATTTGAGGAAGGTTTGAAGAGAGAAAAAGTTTGCACTGCTGAAATGTATTGTTGCTGGTAATCCGGTGGAAATGGAAAGATGGACAAAAAGGGCGTCCCTAAATTGAGACCAATGAAACAGCTAAATGGTGAAGGAATGAAGCTCAATCTCTTCAAATTGGTTTAGATTCTTCAATATAAAGGTCATGCACCTATAGCATAACAAAAAGCAAAATATATGTACTGTTGCATGGCAAATAGTAGTATACTTGTAAAACTATCTCATTCTGAAACCTCAATTGACATTCTAAAATCTGGCGATGTTACATAACAGGCGTAAATAGTAAGAATGGTATCATGCTGACATAAAAAACAACAACAACAAGCTGACATGTATACGCTCACAAATAGGCACTTACTCAAGGAGAAACAGATGAAGATGTTCTCTCAGGCCTGACAGAAAATGAGCAGAGAAACAAACATAAATGAGTCACTTTGCCAACAAGAGGGGAAATAATTGGTCCACTTCCCATTATGCTAATAAACAAGCAGTTATGATAAACAAAGTTCCTGAGCAGATAAAAAAAAGAAAGATAATTCTCAGTAGGTGGCCACCTATCTTCATCTTGCCCTCCATTTCACAGCCATTAGATGTATCTGGCAAAGTCAAATAACAACAACGTAAAGATTTTTTTTTTATTATTTTTTTTTATAGCATCTAAATTTACAGTTTGGAGGATGTCCCTTAATTGCCCTCTTTGAATACAGCGTCCTAGGCTCCCTATCATTATGGTTGCATTGAAGGCCTAATGAGTGGAATTGTCATCCACAAAGATGCCCCCTTTTTCCCTGCTGTGCGAGCACATTAAATCCAGACAGCTCATTTCCATTCCCCTGCCATCTCTCCAGAAATGACGTGCGATGCTTGAAACTGTTTATTTCCAAATTCAGACCTCCTCCGTAGCAGCCATCGGCTTCAATTACCAGTTTTTTCTGAGCGCAGCCATCAGGCAGCCTGACACTAAGGTCCAACCTAATTCCCACCTTCTCCAGAGTCAAGAGCATAATGTGCAGATAAAAAAGGTGGAAAATAGCCTGTGCCTCATTAGCATGCGGTGGCTGCCTGTTCATTTGCTCGCCTGCGAATGAAAGTTCTGACACTCGGGCGCCTTCCGCAATATGAGAATGGTCCTCTTCAGACAGTGCGTCGTCCTTACCGCAATGAGAGAGGTCATAAAGGGAGGGGTGGGGGTACAACATCGAATCCTGCTAGCTGTGCCCTGTGACTGTGGGGCCGGCCAGGGTGCCGAGAGGAGGGTATTGATTCTGGGAGCAGCTCATTACCTACTGAATCAACACATTACGGGCGCGTTTGAAGCGCGCACAGCCGAATTGTTTACGAGTGTCTTTAGTGCAGGCCAAAAGCTAGCACTGACAGGGCACGGCCACACTCATTAGCCTGCAACCCCACGATTAGATGTTATCCGATACGCTGCTATCTGCGGCGTCCGTCTAACCAAGGCTGCTGGCCTGCATTGGCCTGGCCCATTACGACCGCTCGCTCGCGCTCTGCCGTCTCTTTCCTCCTTTCTCTCACCTCTCCCCATGAATGTATCCATTAGGCCGCCGATGTGTAAATTGTTTTCACCTGCACTGCGGGCAGATGGAGGAGAAGGAGAGGCGCTGGACGCATAATTTCCTATGCATGAGCTTTCGAATCAGCTGCAGAGTAACATGATTCCCCAGCTTCTCGTGGATATGGGGGGAAAAATAGTCTCTCAAATGCACAATCTGCAATCAATATGCATGCTATGTTATAGGGATATTGGAGGCAGGGACGCTGGTGACTGAGTTCATATGAGCTTGCCTTATATAAGTGAGATGGCTTAATGCGAAGGATGCGGGGCCCAGCCTGATCCCATCCACTGGAGATAGAGTTCAGCCTGTGCTGGATGAATTGGAGGATAATTTGACCTACAAGACAAAGCCCCCATAAGTACAATTTCCAGTGTCAGCAGAAGGCAGCCCTGATGAGTGACAATGTGTACGCACCCTCACACACACAAATAAATGCTGTCCCTATTTAATGCTGCAACCACAATTTGGTTTCCTAAGAGGGTCATGATGTCAAACAGGCCATATGGAACAGAGCAAAATGCTGAGTTAAGGCTAGAAAGTAAAGTATTATCATAATTAGGATATTCTGTGTCAAAAGTGTATTATCCTTTGTAAAATGTTTGACTACATCATCAAATTTGAGCACAAAATTTACCAAACTACAAAAACCAGGAGTGTTAAAATGATTTATCAAAATATAAAATTTCTACTTTTATTATGGATTATACGAACACATTAAGACTGATAATGGAAAAAAAATCAAAATGATTTAAGGGGGAAAAAGTGTTTTGTAACTATTTACTGTTTTTTAAATGTAACTAATTTCTTATCTGCTGTTTTAAACAAAAATGTTGGCCATATAAAGCATTCCTGCAGCTCAAACGACAGAGAATGACCGATGCCAAGGTACATGGGTTTTATTCCAAGAAAATGCAAACTGATAAATGTATATGCTGCTACACTACACATGTGAGAACTGGGTGATCATCCAGCTAACCAGCTTTAAAAAGCTTCCATCCAGCAGTGTGAAATCATCATTGACTTGTACACTTATCCACACCTATAGGCTTTCACTCTCGTAAATGCACTTACTTTTACTCATGTAAGAAGCAGAAACTGATCATTTGGTTATCTAATACTGACAATTACATTGAACGTTGAACGGTTTGGCCTAAATAAGATTTCTGTTTATGTGGCGTTGAAGTGTATACTTTATGAAACAGAACCGCAAATTAGACACTGTTTTCAAACAAGTTTCCAACAGTACAGGTAGTCCTACCCCAAACTCATGAATCTAGATCAGGGGTTCTCAACAAAGATCCAGGCTGTGTTCAAAATGGCATACTTACTTACTTGCCCAGTACACAGTGCATACTAGAGCCTGACTGATATGTTTTTTTGGGGGGCTGATGGTGATACCGATATTAGGGAGTAAAAAAAAGACTGATACCGATATATTGGCTGATATTCTATGTAGGCTATATTATAGTAAAGTATTGTCAAAAGTTTGGACACACTTCCCATTTGTGTGTCCAAACTTTTGACTGGTACTGTATATTGAATACAGTATATAGCCTACATAAACAGAATATACACAGTATATATATATATATATATATATATATATATATATATATATATATATATATATATATATATATATATATATATATATATATATATACATAAACACATTTTTTGCAATGATAACTTACAATGATGTGACAAACATAGGCCTATGTAGTGGAAGCAGGGGCAGGAGAAAAAAAAAATAAAAGAATAAATTATTATTATTTTCTCTTTGGAGTGTTACAAGCTGCTTGTGAATAGATAAAATCCCAATAAAGTTGCAAAGACTAAAGTCTCAAACCCAAAGAGATATTCTTTATAAAAGTTAAGACTTGACCAGGCCATCCTTAAACGGCTCGTTCAAACACGCCACCACGTCTACGTCGTGATGTGGGAAGATTTGAGATTGTATTGACTCAGTGTATCTCAGTATTGTATGGGAACAGCTCCAGTCAAGACTGCAAAACCCTGCAGAGAGTTGTGTGCTTAGCTGAGCGCATCTGAGGGTCTGCTCTTCCCTCGCTGCAGGACATCTACCTCAAACGCTGCAAAAGGAGAGCTGTTAAAATCATTAAGGACACAAATCACCCTGGTAACTCTCTTTTAATTTTGCTGCCATCTGGTAAGCACTTCCGTAGCCTGATGGCAAAAACTGAGAGACTTAGGAGGAGCTTCTTCCCCCAGGCCATCAGGCTCCTCAACTCAAACTTAGTGTCTTAACCTCTACATGACTTCACTTAATTATCAGTAAGATACTGAATTTCTATAATTTTTATTTACTTTTTACTCTATTGCTGCTTTGTAAAAACCCTGTACAACCTGTTTGCACATTCTCCTCTTGTACAATCCTGCTCATCTTAATATTTGTTAAGTCTACAGTCTTGCACATTTTTTTTTATAAGCATCTTATTTTATTCTTTTTTTATTTTTTATCTTACTTCCATATCATATTTTTCTGTATAATTTTCTTGTGTTTGTATTCTTTAATAATTGCACTGTCCATGAAGCGGACCTGACTTACATTTCACTGCTGGTCATATGCTCTCCATATAACCATGTATGTGACAAATAAAAATCTTGAATCTTGATTTGCATAACACCGCCTAAATGTTCACACAAAGAAAGAAGGTGTAACTTTATTGTTGCTGCTACTGCCAACGCCATATTGTCAAGAGACTGTGTGTTTCGTTGTGAAAGCGAAAATACTTTTGGTCTGTTTGGTCTTCCAAAAGAGGACACAATTAGAAAACATTGGTTAAGTACACTGTTCCAGAACAGTTCAACCCAAATATTCAGATGTGTGCAGCGCATTTTATGGAGGACTGTTTCCTTATCCTGGGATTGTAGACTACAATGCCAGCTCTTCTGACTCACAGACTGTAAGCACATTTTCAAATTTAAAGGATTTGCCACTGATGATTCAAACATGAGTTTTGAGCAGTGTTGAGAGTAGTTCTTGTTGTTTGTCCTTTCTCCAAACACAAATGCAGACGTGGTTTTAAGTTTACGTTGCGCAATGCAATGCAAAGTGTAAAAAGATGGTATAAGTCATAATCAGTAATTATGTCCCCACTGGATGCAACAAATGCCTCGTTTGTAATGGGTTTTATTGGTTTTGTGTCGTCGAGCCGGTGTTCTGACAATTTGTGCTACCCTGTCAGATTTTGCTACCTCCCATTAAAACAATTGGTACCATAATTTGGAAGCAAAATCCTTTATTAACATGTACACCTACACCTACACCTACCCCAACCTTAAACCTACACTTACAGTAGGATAAATACAGTTTCGGTAGCATAATCTGATAGGTAGAATTATTTGTTAGAACACCGGGACACGGCATCACAGTATGTTAAGGGGCGTAACATTTCCATCACAAGCTTGAGGTATTTGGCCACACCTCGCTTTTCAGAGCTTTGTAAAAATTGATGCGTTTCAGAAAGGCAGGGCATAGAGCGGAAACAATAATGTGCAGTATGTGGAAAATAATGTTTTTGTTTTTTTTTACCCTTAAACTGCATTAACATTTCATTACACCAAATACATGGGAGGGAAGGGTGGGTTTGAGAGAAAGAAACAGTACGGTATGAAATAGCCCGATATATGGCGGTTTCGGGAAGTCAGGTGATCGTTTGGGGCATGGCCCTGCTCCTGAACATCTGTTAACCAATTAACTCCATTTCAACAGACTCAAGCCACCACCGCACTGCCGTCTATTGGACTGCAGAAAGATACTAACTTTTCAATCTGCTACGTTACTGTGAGTGGCTAAAAGCAGTGGTTCCCAAAGTGGGGGTCGCGACCCCTGCGCCTATAAAAAAAGTGGAAAAATATATAGGCCTTATATATTTTTGTTGCAATTAATTTAACCCTTTCGCACGTACGATCACACCGGTGTGATCAGTCTAGACTGGTCCCTGGAGTGTACGATCACACCGGTCAGTGCATGACGTGAAATTCAAATATGCTCTCGCGCGTTGGCTGGCGCTGAGCCAGAGACAGGCGCGCTCAGACTCAGAGCTGTCATCACAACTTTTCAGTGTTTTCAACCACATAATATTTATTTTAGGTTTCAGACATATAAGTACTAAAAAAAAACAATACATTTTTGAGTTTGTAAAATACACACTGATGTCAAAGGACGAGGCAATAATAATCCTTTCCATTATAATTAGACACGTTTTATGCATATCAGATACACATTGTGTAAGTAACTTTAAAGTTTACTCTATTATTCTCCCAGTTCACCATCCACTTACTTTTATGTATTTCGTGAGAAGTGGATGAATTCACGTGTTGTAAATCCAACAGATCCGATTCTCTGAACTGCGTCTGCGGCACAAACTAAGATGGTGGCGCCCATCGCGCATACAGCTCAACTAACGCGATCGTTATAAAGGTGTTTAAACAACAAAACACTTCCACTTGCATATATTTGAAAATCGGAATATCAATTTCATTCCATATCTAACAAATTTGTGAATATTTTGAATAAAAAAGGAAAAATGACATAAAAGCAGATCATCATTCATTCAGCTCTGTTGTTTCTGTGGTGTGTCACGTGATAAGCAATGATGCGTCACCATGGAAACCATAAAGTGACACATCTAAATAACGATCGCCTTGAAAAACTCACGCTGGGGGGTCAGCCAGAATATTTTAAACTTACGTGTGAAAGGGTTAATTCAATACTTGTTAAATGGTGTTTGCAGAAAAGTCTGATACAAATAAAAAAATATAATATATATATATTAATTAAATTTGTAATTTTGTCCCAGACATTACGAGATTACGTCAGCGTCAATCACAATCAAGTTACGCACGTACATCACGCGCAGCGGCAGCAACACAACGTAACCCGCTGTTTGCTAAAGTTAAAGGTGTTTGGAGGCTCCAAAAAAAGGGGTTGGGTTGTTGAGGTGGGGGGGGGGGCAAAAAAAGGGGTTGTTGTTGTGTGGTGGGGTGGGGTAAAAAAAGGGGTTGTTGAGGTGAGCTGAGGTGAGGTCTGGCTAAAAGGACCTATGCTAAAAAGTTGGAAGATCAGTTCACTTCCAATGACTCAACTTCAGTGTGGAAAGGTTTGAGAGCCATCACAAACTACAAGACACCATCCCCCTGCATTGAGGTGAATCAACAACTTTCTAACGACCTGAATGAGTTTTATTGTAGATTTGAAACCCCCCCCACACCTGTTCTGACCATCTCTCTACACAACCGTTAACACCTCCCCACTGTTCTTCCTGTACACCAACAACTGCACCTCTAAAGAACCCTCTGTCAAGCTCCTGAAGTTTGCAGATGACACTACAGTCATTGGTCTCATCCAGGACACTGACGAGTCTGTTTACAGACAGGAGGTTAAGGAGCTGGCTGTCTGGTGCAGTCTTAACAACCTGGAGCTAAACACGCTCAAAATAGTGGAGATTATAGTGGACTTCAGGAGAAACCCCCTGCACTCCCCCCACTTACCATCATAGACAGCACTGTGGTGGCAGTGGAGTCATTCAGATTCCTGGGAACCACCATCTCTCAGGACCTGAAGTGGGACAATCACATTGACTCCATTGTTAAAAAGGCCCAACAAAGGTTGTACTTCCTTCACCAGCTGAGGAAGTTTAACCTGCCACAGGAGCTGCTGAAACAGTTCTACTCAGGTGTCATTGAGTCTGTCCTGTGCACTTCAATAACTGTCTGGTTTGGTTCAGCTACAAAGTCAGGCATCAGAAGACTACAGAAAACTGTTCAGACTGCTGAAAGGATTACTGGTGCTCCCCTGCCCACCCTTCGAGAACTGTATACATCCAGAGTGAGGAAAAGGGCTCAGAAAATCACTCTGGATCCCTCACATCCAAGTTACCCCCTTTTTGAACTTTTGCCATCTGGCCAGCAATACAGAGCCGCAAATACCAGGAAAGCCAGGCACAAGAACAGTTTCTTCTGCCAGGAAATCTACCGCATGAACAGTTAAATGTTCCCCACTTATGCAATAAAAATGTGCAATATCCTTATATTTATTTGTTACCACCTCCATCCTAGTACATCCTTGCATCTCACTATTCTATTCCATTATCATCTATAGCACAACTGTTCATACAATTTTTTTTTTCAATTTATTTTGCGATATATATTACTTATGACACTAAAAAAAATTCCTTGTATGCGCAAACATACTTGGCAATAAAGCTCTTTCTGATTCTGATTTTACCACCATACTAGTAATCATTAATTGCTTCTCTAAAGCCTGTTGTCTGATCCCTCTCAAAAGTCTCTCCACAGCCATGGAAACACCTCAAGCCCTATCCCACCATGTTTTCAGAGTCTATGGTTTACCTGAGGATATTGTTTCTGACAGAGGAACCCAATTTACCTCTCAGGTTTGGAGAGCCTTCTGCAAGCAATTAGACATCAATGTAAGCCTCACATCAAGATACCATCCACAGTCAAATGGTCAAGTGGAAAGGTTGAACCAGAAGATTGGCAGGTATCTCAGAACTTATTGTAGTTGTGAACAGAACCGGTGGGCAGAATTCCTTCCATGGGCTGAAATGCTCAAATCTCCCTAACTCATTCCTCCACTGGCATGACCCCTTTCCAATGTGTGTTGGGATACCACCCCCCTTGTTCCTGTGGTCAGCTGAACCCTCATCTGTACCTGCCGTCAATGACTGGATCAGACGCAGTGAGAGGGTGTGGGACAGTGCCCATGTCCGTCTACAGACAGCCGTCAGAACACAAGAGATTCAGGCCAACAGACGACGTCACCCACACCCTCCCTACCAACCAGGACAACGGGTCCGGCTTTCTACGAGGGACCTCAAGTTGCGGCTACTGAGCAGGAAGCTCAGCCCCAGGTATGTTGGCCCATTTAAAATAATCAAACAGATTAATGAGGTCACGTACCAGCTTGAGCTTCCTACTAATTACTGGATTTCTCCCTGATTCCATGTCTTATTCCTCAAACCGGTCCACCCGGATGCTGACCCCAATGCTGAGAACCAAGAGCCACCGCCACTGCTGGATATAGATGGATCACCAGCATACAAATTGAAGAGTTGCTGGACTCAAGACATTGAGGGGGTCAGCTCTAATATCTGGTAGCCTGGGAGGGCTATGCACCTGAGGAAAGATCATGGGTAGCCGCCCCTGACATCCTGGATCCATCACTTTTCGAAGACTTTCATTGAGTCAGACCCGATAGTCCAGCACCACGACCATGGGGACATCCTTGTTGAGCACCAGGAGGTGCTCCTGGGGGGTACTGACTGGTACCACTTCCTCTGCTGCTTCTGTGATCACTTCCTGTTTGGCAGCCATTTAAGCATGGCCAGGCCAAACAGGACTTTGTGAGGTATTGCCAGTTCCACTGCCTTACCAAGCGTTTCCATTGTCTTATTTTGATTGCTACGTGTATGATTTATCGCCTGTTTCTCTGGGTTTTGCCTTTTGGATTACTCTCATGCTTGTTTGCTAGTTGGACTGATTACTGTGATTTTGACTTCTTTGCCTGTGGGACCACGACTCTGATTTCTACCTCATATTTTGGATTGTTGAACTGTTTGTTCATTAACCCTCTGGAGTCGATCCCCGCGTATACCCGTGTTGAGGCATTTTCTCCTGATAACCCCGAAAAGAACTTAAATTACACTTTCAGTTTTGATTGTACAGATAAGATCAATACATCAGTCGAATCTGTAATGGGTCTACTTTTATTTGTATCCACACATAATAACAACAAAACTTTGTGCATTTATAAAATAAAGAAAACAAACAAGGTGCGCTGTATGCAGCCTTAGTCTGCGGTGATCTTCATTTAGAAACTTGTCATTAAAATGAACTTTAACTCAGTGAATACTCAACAAAGAGGCATGAGAGATATATCTATAGAAATCTTGACATGTCTACTTTTAAACTAAGCAAATGCTATCGCAAACAAATATTCTGTGATAAAGTTATCCATATGAAAACAACGCGATGTCCGTCTTTCACGTCTCCCTTCATTATATCTAATGCGACCACGTCCACGCGCTGAACGCGGTATTGATATTTTAATGTTCCACGTGAAGCTCGTGGCTTGTAAACGCCCATACAGAAAACAAAGCAGCGAGACTGTTTTTTTTTTATTTTATTTTACTGTTTGCTTCATGCTGAGAGGAATAAGACATAGATCACCCCAAGAAGATGCGCTGATGATTACCTCAGGATTTGAGTTTTGGATTTCCTCAGAAAAAAAGAATGAAGCGCTTTATCCAGCTGAGATCATAAACATGAGTAAGTCTTTTTTTTTTTTTTTCAATATATATACTTGTATTAGGTTTCACATAACGTGTACACATTTTACTAGTTAGACTTTTTCCAAACTATAATTCTTGACTAAATGTATAATCAAGTGAAACTTTATGAAGTTCATTTACATCATGTAAATGTTCTACTGTACTACTAGTATCAGTGACCATCACAATAATGTTAATAATGTAGTTTATCATTTAGTTTATTTGAGAGCACAAAAAAAATATACACTTTGGAAATGCTAGTTATGTGATGTTCATTTATATATTTCAACATTACACAATACCAGTCAATACCAGTTTGCTAAAGCAGTAATATTGTGAAATAATTTTACTATTTAAAATAACTGCTTTCTATTTGAATATATTTAAAAATTTAATTTATTCCTGTGATCAAAGTTAAATTTTCAGCATCCAGTCTTGCTGTTCTTTCAATTTATCAAAAAAACCTTTTCAACATTAATAATATACATCACAGGAAACAAAGCAGCCAGTGTTTTAAATTTTACTTTTCGCTTTGCGCTGAGAGGAATAACACAGAATTCCCCTCAGAAAAGACTCACTGTGACAAATAAGACAGAATTCACCTCAAGAAGCTTTGGATTATTGATGCAGCGGCTTGATCCAGCAGAGATCATAAACATGAGTATTTTTTTTTTTTACCTACTTGTATTAGTTTTCACATAACTTGTACCCATTTTACTAGTTAGACTTTTTTCCAAACTATAATTCCTGACTAAATGTATAATCAAGTGAAACATTATAAAGTTTCATTCACAGCATCTAAATGTCTCACGATGCCAGGATGTTTTTTTTTTTTAATGTACTATAACATAAACAGCAATACGATATAAAAAATTTGTTATAATGTTACTAGCCTAAGGTCAGTAAGAATGATTAGACAAAACTTTACTGTGATAGGCTAATCTCTGTTCACGAATATAGCCATATATGTTTATAACTACTTATATACATTGTGTAGGCCTACATACAAAGCATGCTTGTGTTTATGAATGTAACTAAGCTTCTGTTCATGAATATCTGCTCTGGTGTAAATATTTTGAATGTGTTATACCCGGGATCCTCTGAGGTTTAAATGTATCAAGTAAGCTGTAAATATCACTGATAATATGTTTGTTATGTGGTAATGGTGTTCTTTTTTTTCTAAAAATTAGTACTAGTATCAGTGACCATAACAATAATGTTAATAATGTAGTTTATTTGACTTTTTTTATTTCAGATGTGAGGATAACAGTGCAAAAGAACCTGTTGCAAATCGAGCCAATGCAAATAAGCAACCCACTCAGGAACCTGGAACACAGCTAAGACCAAGCAAGGGTCACACTCCCATGAGTCTCTTCAAAATGTAAAATTAACAATATACACTTTGGAAATGTCAGGTATGTGATTTTCATTTATGTATTTCAACATGACACAATACCAGTCAAAAGCTTTTGAACAGTAAGATTTTCAATGTTTTTGAAAAGAATTCTCCTCTGCTCACCAAGCCTGCATTTATTTTATCCAAAATACATAAAGTTGCATTTGCTAAAGCAGGAATATTGTGAAATATTTTTGAATATATTTTAAAATGTAATTTATTCCTGTGATCAAAACTACATTTTCAGCATCATTACTCCAGTATTACTCCAAGTGTAACAATATTCACTATACCATTCAAAAAGCTTGGACTCAGTTTATATAGAAATTAAAACTTTTATTTAGCACACAAGTGATGATAAAGCTGTTCTTCTGAACTCAAAAAACTTTTCAACATAATAATAATAATAATAATTTTATTTGAGCAGCAAATCAGAATATTAAAATGATTTCTGAAGGATCATGTGACTTTAGTAATTATGCTAAAAAGTCAACTTTGATCCTAATAAACTATTTAACTGCACTCGCAAGTGAATCTCAAGTTATTTTGTGTAATAGCTAAATATATTCTAAATAAACTAAAATATATATATATATACAAATTTTATTTATTTTATTCCTCGCATTCTTTCTTGTAACTCTTCCCTCTCAGTCACACACCTGACTGAATGGCTCATTATGCAGCTCATTATGTGTAGGCCTGGGACGGTATTGAATTTTTCTTACCGCGGTTGAAAAGCAATAAATTCCTGCGGTATTGCGGTAAACAGAAATTATGTCTGAAAAAAAAGTGCTGGCAAAACGAAAGGCGCTATGGTTTACATCCCAGCCTTCATATTTTTTTGCTACAAAAACTAGCATGTTCACTTTGTCAGGTTTAAGGGAGGCCCTGAAAGACGTAAAGACGTTACCTGCAGCACTGAACACACGTTCTGAGGGAATGCTTGTAGCGCAAATGGTCATATATTTTCGGGCTACTTTGGAAAGCAGAGGGAATCGGACACTATTGTCCCGCCACCAGACAAGAGGGTCTGCGTGGGAATCCAGGGCTTCCTCCTGCAAATACCTTCTGATCTCTGTGTCTACACGAATTCTCTTGGGGGTCGGAGTAGATGTTTTTTCTTTTTTTTCCCCAAGTCAGCCAGATTCGGTTTTTTTATTACTTATATAATATATGAATTATATTTAATATGATTTATATTTTATATTACATATTTGTACATGTTTAGCTATATTAATATTTATATAGATATTACGTGTGCGCTTTTTTGTCTCAGTGGTTAATGAAGGCTATTTAACGAAGGCATATAGAGTAATATAAATATGTAGACATATAAGCACAAGGCTATTTTGGGAATTTCCGCCTGGCATTTTTCCTACCCAAATTCAAAAGCTTCCCATACCCACATGCAGAGGTGTACATACAAAAGTTTGGTATCATTTTACAGGAAATCCTTTGAAATTACATAAAACACTGTTGAAATTGATAAAAATGGTTTTATATGTTGTCTGTGTTATAATAAATGGAAAAAAAAAGAAAGGCGCTTTTTGATTTTTTTTTTTTATAAACTGAAGTTTGAAATTGTATAGCTCAGGTTCTGAGAGGTCCAGCATCCTGCAAACAATTGTATTTGTTTCCAGCACATGTCAGCTAATAGAGGAAAAAGGAAATTTGTTTCTATCATAATCTATGCAAAAGTTATTCTATTCCATCTAAAGGGAGGAATAATACCCTTTTTGTATACATTTTCCGCCTACCCACATTTGAAGTCTAGCCATACCCACATACAGTAGAATAAATGCAATATCTTTATATCCTTTTACAGAAAACCCTTTGAAGTGACATAAAAAGCTGCTGTTTGTGACAAATAGTATTATTTATGTTGTTTCACATTCGATGAACCACCTCAATACAATGTGCTTTTGTGTGTGTGTGTGTGTTTTCAAAAAGTCTTTGAAAGAGGATAAGTCAAACTGCAAACTAGCAAACTGCTTTAAATTATTAAATATATCTGGTCTATCACAATCTAAAATAGAATCCACAATCTCCAGCTTCATATCATTTCATTTATGTCCATTCTGTATTGGTGTAATGATTGGGAGATCTTACCTGTCTCAATCATCTGTAATATTTCATATTCCAGCGTCCCTTCTGTTGTTTTGACGCATTATCAGCGCTTATCCGCTGCCTGAAGCTTGTACACGACCTTCGGAACGTCAACAAACGAATATATGTTCATCCACACAGTACTGTAATAATCCATGTGTATTTACTGTACTTTCACTGAGATGCATCATGTACTGTACTTTTCTGTCAATAAACAGTTGTTAGCAGAGCTTTCACGCTTCAAAATAAAGAGTCAAATATATAAAAGTAACTAACACGCGTATAGCCTCACCAGATGCGCGTCCTGTCCTCTCCACGGCGACGGTGGTCATCCATAACTTGTAGTATGATTATTATACATTTGATAATCACCGCGACGCGAGTTATTCCCCGTGTGATCTTTGTTTACTGACACTTGAGAACTCAGTATCCCATCAGCCAGCGCTGCCCCGGTTGAGGAGGATGTGGTCATCACTGTCCACTCCATCCCCCCGCTGTTGACGCAGAGGTGTCAAATTCAGCAGCTCTGAGTGGAGCACACAGCTCAGACTGACAGCTGAAGGGACAAATAGTGGTTCACAAAAGGGATCCGATCGATATATCAAAACAAAGCCGCTTAGGCGCATCTTCTGATATGGAGAGCGCGTCTGGCTCAAAGAAGTGCGTCTTTCTGTTTGAGCGCGTCTGGACAAAACGCTTTATATCTCACCAATGGAAGCACGCAGAAACGTAAAAATGGTCTTGTTTGAAAGAAGAGATTCTAATCTAAAAGATTATATCGAGTATATAGGTATGTGTGGCTGTTTGCGGCTGACTGAAGCGGTGCTAAGATGGATAAATAATAATTTGCAATGATGTGAGAAATTTTACATCGCGATTCTGTTGAAGATCATTCGATCTGTGATTGTCACACAATAAAATGATCTACATCGTCAGATTCCCGAGAATGAGAGCTTTCTTGTGATATATGACTTGACTGTTTTGTGAAAAATATTTTAAATACACATTCTTATGAAAAAATATTCCTAATCGTTAGACGGAAATTTGTGTGGGGGGGAAATATATTTCTTAGCTTAATTTTACTACTTTATGAATCATAAAACCCCAATTAATGGTATTCTTTGTAAAGAAAACACTCTAAACTTTCATATATGGGCTGATACCATATAAGGAAGGCTTTGCAAATGAAACACGAACATTTTGCATGCTATTTTTGGACCCGGTACCGGGTCCGCATATGAATTATATTTAATATGATTTATATTTTATATTACATATTTGTACATGTTTAGCTATATTAATATTTATATAGATATTACGTGTGCGCTTTTTTGTCTCAGTGGTTAATGAAGGCTATTTAACGAAGGCATATAGAGTAATATAAATATGTAGACATATAGGCTAAATTAATATAAATATTTAAAAATCTATAATATATATAAATATTATTTATATTATATATTTTTTACATATTTATATTAACTTAGCCTATATCTCGTGTGCGCTTTGGTCTCAGTGTGGTTCAAGGCTATAATTTAACGAATGCTATTTATTTTAACAAAGTGTCGCTGCTCACAATATTGTTGTTGTTTTTTACTTATAAATAAGATAAATATAAATAATATTTATAAGTTAAAAAAAACAATGACGGTATTGTGAGCAGCGACACTAGTTAAGTTAATATAAATATGTAAAAATATATAATATAAATAATATTTATATATATTATAGATTTTTAAATATTTATATTAATTTAGCCTATATGTCTACATATTTATATATTATACATATAAATGCCATGTTTCGATGGAATAGTAGCTTAAATGCGCAATTGTCGGCTGCGCAACCACGTGAGAGATTTGTGTTAAGCAGAATAAGCACGTGCAATTAAAAACTGAGGTCCTGCTTTTTTGGCTTTCTCATGAGTGATCCGCCTGTATTTTATGCTTTAGTAAAATGAAATGAAATTCAATATATAGGCTACAAGACATTACACAGGTACTCTAGGCCTAATAGTCAATACAAATTATCCTATCCTAATTAGCCTATTAGAGGTGCATAGATACATTTTTTAATCTAGATTAATCTCACTGTAATCTTGGAATTAATCTAGATTAAAATGGCTCATTTGAATTCTGCCGAAGGCATTCAGATGTGCAGGCCAATGTTTTTTTTTTTTTTTTTTTTTTTTTTTTTTTTTTTGTGCGGTGTGCGGTGATGGAGGTTACAGGTTTAGACCCGCGGTAGGCGTCACGTGACCGCGGTATTGCGGTAACCGTCCCAGGCCTAATTATGTGGGCCTTTGTCTTCTCAGGTGTGAATCACAGCATTATGCATAATAGTTGACGCCTTCTCACATATACCTTTCCTACACAAAAAGTGTCTTAGAAAATTTAAATCAATATATTGTTTTCTGTGAGCGAGTAATCAAGATGATTTTCATATAATTTTTGAAGCAAAAACTCTAGTGTACAAAATATGAAATATCAGGGCATGTCAAAACTTCTCCAGGCCCACAAAACACCCTCGGACCCCAGAGGGTTAAATTGACAGAACTAAACATGCTGCCGACTGTCATTAAAGGGATAGTTCACCCTAAAATTTTATTTCTGTTATTATTTACTCACATGTTGTCCCAAACCTGTAGATGTTAATTTCTTTCTTGTGCTGAACACAAGAGAAGATATTTTGAAGAACGTGGGTTAACAAACAGTAGCTGGTCCACATTAACTTTGATAGTAGGAAAAAAATACAATCAAAGTTGCTGTTGACCAGCAACTGTTTGGTTTTCCACGTTCTTCAAAATAGCATTTATGTTCAGCAGAAGAAATAAACTCATTCAGATTTAAAACAACTTTTGAGTAAATTATGGTATAAAAATAAAACACTGACAGAATCGACAGACAGATGACAGCATTTTAATTTTTGGGTGAAATATTGATTTAATGTTAATAAAACAACAAAACACAAAGAGACAAATCACTCACTACTCTTTAAAACATACATAAAACTTTAATACATGGCGTATTATTCTTATATTTGTTCATTCAATTTCTTGAATGCTCCTGCTAAATACACCTATTGTACCTAAAAATAAAACACTGTTTTATTTGTATATTATGTGTATTTGTAATGTGTATCTTTGTTCTTATTTTTAAATACCAAAGATAAAATAATGACAAAGATATTTATCTTTGCCCACTTTAGTCTACATATCTGCCATTCTTTTTTATATTTGATTATTTTTGCATATCACCCATCCCTAATGCAAAGGAGTTTTGGGCGTATCTTTATATTGTCTCTTTTTTATCTAATAGCTTGCAATTAACATATTATCTTCCTCCTCATGAATTAGGCTAATGCATGGAATTTTGTAATAAGCATGTATGAAAAAAAAAAATACTCCATTGTCCTCTTTTTGTATCACCGCAATTCATTCGTGGTTTGTTATATTCTCCTCTCTTCTACTGCTCGCTGGCCCTCAGATACAGTAGGTGGGGTAATTGATATGCTTTAACAGAGGTCAAAATTTGCATGTGAATGAACAGCAGTAAATTAAATTTATATTCTGGGCACATCACAAACCATTCCTTTAGACCTTTGTTTTGGTGCCTGGCAGATCCAGGGTGTAACCGTGAAGCAGTCACAAACATCTGTCTGCTCAATAATGTGATAAACAGCTCATACAAATAGTCTTCAAATTATTCCCACTGAAGGCTGTGTTTTGTCTCGATTGTGGAAGCTTGAACATACAGCTCAGCTGTATGCACCATGTTTTTCTTTCTTTAAAAAAAAGTATTTATTTTTTATTCTGCTGCCAGTTTTTCAGATTATTGGCTGTAATGGCTGTCTCACATGTTCACTTCAGAATTTGTGTGACTTTTAATATCTAAGCAATATCCACTGATTCAATTAACTAGGGATGACATTCATTAGGGACCAGCATTTTATTTGTTGTATATCAACACTTTTAAGGAGCCTCTGTAAAGAAAGGAAACACAGTAGGGTAAACATATATATATTGAAATATATTGAATGATTTTTCACATAAATAACTAACATTGTCCGCAGATATTGGGCCATATGTTTTAGGGACAATGTGAGTGACATTTTTGTCCCACTGCAAATTGCAGAAGAGGTGAATAAATGTTTATTATCAATGTATTCTACATCAGAGTATAAAAGCTTTCAAGTTCTCTGTGTTAATTCAATAGTCACTTGATATATTTTAATGGCCTTATAGCATAAGAAGGTGAATCTGACTAAGGCCAGCTTACTATTTGACCAGGCCAGCTTACTGATCTGTGGTGAGAAACTGGGTGGTTTATATGGAGCTGAGCTAATATTTAAATATATCGTAATATTTTTTGTAGTTCTATTATTAAAATAAATGAAAAAATCCAGCACAGGAATTTAAACAACTAGTCAGTAATTACACTGATTTAAGTTTTACAAATAATATTCTAACAGATTCAGTGAGACATTTCAGTGAAGGATTTGTGCAACTAATTTCTTTAATGGTTCATCAGAATAAACGGCTCATATAGTCATTAGCCCATGAAGCAGACTACAGTCGTTGTGCTATATGTTCTTTTTTTGTGTGCAGTCCACAAGGACAACTCAATAGATACACATATTTTTATCATTATATTGTTGTACACAGTGTTTTTATCTTTTTATTTCATTTGATTCAAAGAGCAATCTCGCATTTACAGATTGGATAAAATGTGATGCTGCTGATTCACTCTGCTGTTGAAAAGTGATAAAGGAAACACTGATGCACAGAAGTGTTTTTATCAGGGTACATCTGTATGTTCTCGCATGACAATATTCACTTCCATGCAAGAATTTGTGTCTGTGCACATTTATGAGTGTGCAGAAGAGACAGACAGAAGCAATTAATGAAGTGCTGTGAAGTGGATAAAAAGGTTCAAAACCCTCTTTCAAAAAAAAAAAAAAATGTGCTAGAAACGTTAATAAAGTACAATGGAGTGTGGCTTGATGAAAAGCTTTTCTTTTAAAGCTTAAGATAGACAAGGAATTGGACACAGCCTGTCTCCCAAACAAATGTCAAGACTTCATGTCATCCTTCCCAGTGACAGTAATTTTCATGCTTTAGGAGCAGGATTAAAAGTTGACTCGTGGAATAAAGCAGCTCTCACACATTTTGAATAGATGTGGTATAAAGCTAATTCAAAAACAAAGGCCTCTGCTATATGGGATATCATCATGGCTAATTACGAGGGATAATTTGAAATGCCTTTGGAAAACGAAGCCCTAGGAAATGTAAAGCAGTTTAATTAGGCCAAATTGATCAGAATCAAGAGGACTGCTAAAAGCATACGCTGTCACAATGAGGTAACCTGTACAGAATCTGCAAAACTAACACCTAGGTGTTAAAGCTATCCATTATTATAGAAATGGAGTAAATCACATTTTTAAAGGACAGTTTTTTTTTTTATGTCAGGCATACTTTTTTTCCTTTCCTTTTACATTATAAGGCTTAAATAAACTGAGTGTTTTAAAGTAGGCAATTACAGTCCTTAAAATGTATTTTGTGTATGTTTTTGTAATAGGGTTGCTTATTAATATCTTTCATATTCAGTGATTGGTAGCATTTTATCTCTTACATAGAATTAGCAAAATAAAAAAAATAAAACATCACAACTGTTTTACACAAATCTGTATAACTGGGTGTAATGAACAAAGCAATGGGTCACAATCCTTTTCATACCCATGTATTAAGTCATGTCAATTAATCTCTTCTTTTTGATTTGGTAGTTTTTATTTTTGGCAGTGGGAGTTTATAACAGACCTGTTTTACCATTTCTACCTTTTAAAGGGGCCATGAAATGAGAAACCAAATTTGCCTTGATCTTTTGGAATATAAGAGGTCTTTGTACCATTAAAACGTCCTGCAAGTTTCATAGCTTAAGACGTCCTCCCCATTATAAACGAGCCATTTATTTAATCAAGCTCTAAATACAGCTCGTTCTGGATCCATGGTAAGAAGTGACGTCACGGTGCGAAGTGACGTTCCAACCATTTGCATATGACCGCCTCCAGCACAAGACAACTACGCTCATTTCGTATCATTGTCGTGCCGCGCGCCTCACAAGTGTTCAGTCGACGGACAGCGAGTGGGTCTGTGTACAGGAAAATTACAATGCCACGCAGATGTGCTCAAACATATAAGGTTTTATCATTGCAAGAGCCATCGCTTCGAATGCATCACCCGCTACTAAACAGTTACGCTCAATCCGCAAATGTTCTGGCTGGGGGCGTTAATAATTTATCTATAGGCACTGTCGTTAGCCAATCATAACAATGGGCGTTAACACTGAACTCTTAAAGGGGAAAACAACCCAAAAACAGACTGTTTGAATCAAAGGACGAGAAACAGGGTGGGAAAATGTCATAATTCACTACATTTTAAAAGTTAAAAAAAAAAAAAAACTATAGTAATACTATAATTGCACCTAGGGGACCATAATAATAAAATAAAAAAACCCATGTCATGACCCCTTTAAGCATTTGTATGCTGGTATAATGTGTCAAAAAAAAAAAAAAAAAAACTTGTGACGACTTTAGGCCAGTTTTACTAAACAGCAAATTAGGGCGAGTGTGCAATTCCAAAACAGCACTGATGGGAGGGAAAATTTCTGCGGTAATTTACTAACAATGCGCAAATTAAAGAACACAGACTCAACATTTAATTTACATATCAACCCAAGGCAATATACCAAGCGCAGCGCAAATTAACATAGGTCACAAATAAAGAATAAAGAAACTAGAGTACTAGGGATGTCAACGATTAATCGATGATCGATTAATTGTCGAAAAGAGATGCAATCGATTAAGGCTGTCGATGGTCGGTTAACCGATTTAATGTTGGGCTGCGTGCGGCTCAAGCGCAAAACACGTGCGAGCGGTATAAAAGCATCATCATTCATTCACAATGTACAAATTAAGCTTTTAATGTGATTTAAACTTTAAAGTACATTAAAATAGAAACAACATAAGTTCTTCAACATAAAAAGCAATAGAAATGTAGTAACGAAGCCATTTCATCAGATAACTGTTTCATATCATGCGCTTTGCAGAGCTGCGGGACACAGTGACAGGACAGGTAGTCTATTCATTCCTACAACTTGTTAATTCGTTCCTATGACTTATTAATTTGTGGCAATTGTCCATGTTTCATTAATATTGTTCCTTAAATAGCCCATGATTTAAGTGAAATAAGGGAACAAATTAAATCGAACAAATTCTTAATTCATGAAATCTTTAATTTCCCTTCCCATGTTTACCAAAGTAAGAGATGTGAAAACAGCGATTAAAAGTGAAAGTTAATAAAATAAACCTGCGAAATTAGAGGGTTAGACTGTGAAGATTTAGGAAAAGAAACAATGCCTATATGTTATTGAATTTGTGGAAATTCGTGACCAACCGGCAAACCAGAACAAAGCCGCGTAACTACGGCATCCAGAGGCATGGTCGCGATCTAACATTTTCCAGTTATCCTATTATTCCTCTAATAAACAAAGCTTTTATACCACACTTGTCATAATCAGAGCTCATAATTTGTAAATAAATAATTGCTGGATTCAAAACAGTGATTAATAATGCTGTGACCGACACAATACGTTTTCCCACGCGCATTCAGTGATGTCACTAAATGGTGATGCCGAGCATCGTTCACAAGTTTCTGCATGGACCTAACTAGGGCACAGGTTCTCAAGCCCTGGGACAAAATGGGATGCTTTAAGGAAAATGTATAGCCTATATAAGTAGGCTAATAGGCCCAACATAAAAATAACATTTTTTTTTTTTTTTAAATATGCGAAATATATCCGACTTAAATATTTAAGATAACGGATTTAAAACAGAAGTGTGGCAGCGCTCCATAAGTTCACAAAAAAAAAAAAGGATGACAACACATTCTGTTTGTTTGCTTTATTTTACAAGAGCACAAATCTTCTGATTTTATTGTGTGTGCGCACAAATGAAAGCAAACACTTTTGCGGAAAAGGTCATTATTATTGTTTTTTTTTTTTTTTTTATCTGTTTTTTTGGTGGTGGAGGATGCTTTTGCACGTGTGTTTTATTTTATCGATCCAAACATACATCACAGTCTGTTCTTTATCAAAATAAAATAGTCAACTAAACATTTAAAAGGTTACACTGGTGAGTTTATTAGACCTTACTATAGGCCTACTGGTTCACTCTGCCGTTATGCCAAGGACGTTTTTGCTCATGTGAAGAGGATGATCATTTCCGTCTATATGCGAATGCGTGTAAAGTACAAGCTTAGTTTACATTATAAATAATAGTTTAACATTCAAATACATTGCGAATATGGAAACATTTGGATTTGTGCTGAATGAGACGTGAGCAATAACCTCCAAATAAATATAGTCAAAGCCGCGCTCGCTCGTGCTCGTCTGCACACATGCACGATCTAATGCACGTCACGATCTAATGCACTGTATGCTGGATTTTTAAAAACAAATAGGCCTACCGGAATGAAAATATTAAAAATCTGACATTTTCCAGAACAGAATCCAGCAGGATCAAATTAATGTGAGCAACAGTGTTATGCTGCAGCAGCGCCGATGTATGTAGTTCACTTAATGTGCAGCGCAGTCATACGCGTCACAGTTACGCTTTGGATAATTTTATTTTAAATACCATTATGTCAGTTGAAAACATTGCAATTGTGTTTTAAAATACAACAACGAACACCACAAAACCATTTAAAGAGGTGTGTTCAGCGGTCTCCGTGCGGAAAGTCAACAAAGTAAAATTACCTCAAACGTATGGCGCACTCTCTTCATTTTATGAAATCATCATAATCATCATTTTAGAATCCTGCTACTAGCATTTTATTCAGACTAAAACCCCTTTAATTCAAGTGAGAAAGCGTTGTGTGTGTGTTTGTGGGGCTTTGGCACATCCTGTCATGCTGGTGACTGCGTGCCTGCAATAGACACATTTTGCAGCATTACGGTTAACAATTAATCGATTAATTGATCGTTAATTTAAACGACGATCGATCATGGAAATAATCGAAATTTGACATCCCTATACAGTATGTTGAAAAGAACCCGAGCCCAAAAAGGTTTGCTAGAAGTTTTGATAGACCTTGTATTGCGTGAATCCTAGTTGAGGGTTTAAAGTACTCTTTTATTTTACAACCAAATTAAAAATAACATGGTTTGGCAAAAGATACGTTCGGATAATGTGTATTTCTGGCATTCAAAGTAAATTAATACATGTGGAAAAAATAGTTTCCCTTCTACCACGTGCTCACTGTTCTCTGCAGTGCCTCCTCCTGGCAACAATAATTGCAGCCATTTCAAGTGCAAAACAGTGTAAGACATACTTTTTTTGGACGTTAAATTATGGCGCAAATTCCAGTAATTTGACGAACGCAAACGTTGGTAAAACACGTTGCGTGATTCATTTGAATATTCTCCTCCCATAACTTTTGCGTCTGGAAGGGAAACTCCTACAAATGCATATTCAATAAGGTCAGGCGCAAAAATAACTGTTTTCAGGCTTAAAGGAGCATTGCGTAGGTTCTGAAATTTCTAACCGTTACTAACACCAGTGGCCGTTAGAGGAACTGCAGCCAGTCTCATGCTCATTCTCAGTGCGCACGCTCTCTCTTTTTGCCACATTAGAAAGGTTTTTTTTTTTTTTTTTTTTTTTTTTTTTTTACGTACTTACGAGGAGTGTCCGTCGGTGTCTGAATTGTGCTGCTGGAGGCTGGTCGCTTCTTTCCATCCACAGAGTCCATCTGAAAACACTATTGCCGCTGCTTACTATAATGGCTGGCGTGCCGTATGGTTGTAAGCCCAAGTAGACGAGAACGCGCATGACGTCACATTTTGTGCATTTTCGCGCCAATTCGGGCCCGACTCCTCCACACACAATTGAGCCTACAGGCTGATAGAGGCAACCGTGGTGGACAGTCGAGGTGTCATTCTTTTTTTTTACATCATGGTTGGCTCATACATGTACAAATGAAAACTCTATCTTAAAGATTTTTTTAAGTAAAAACCTCCACATAGCTCTTTTAAGTGACAATTTGAATGTGATCTGTCCCTTTAATCCCTGTACAGTAGTTTGGACCTCACCGTCATTGTGAATGTTCTTTGGACTGTAGCACGAAACTGGTTTCAGTTTTTACCCAGGTAAGTTCACGTTTAGTTTGAGCAAACTCTATTTTCTGGCTCAAGAAGATGGGTTGGTTTTGAGCAGGTTTCGTCACCATGGTAACTTACACTACACATCTACCGTGCTGAAGAGCAGGTTTTATTCTTGGTTAGAGGTCACAAACCTAAACTGGACCAATCAGCTTCGATCAAAATGACATATATCTGATGCAGTGAAGCCACTCCCCCGTATCGCTAGCTCCAAATTAAAGCAGTTAGAATTTTAGAGACAAAATTGCCTGACTTTTGTGGCTACTTATTATATTAATTATAATTGTCTATATTCATATATTATATTTATATTATTACAGTGGGGGAAATATTTATTTGATCCCTTACTGATTTTGTAATTTTGCCCACTTAAAAAGAACTGAAGGGTCTGCAATTTTATGGTAGATTTATTTTAAAGGACAGAGACAAGAATATCAACCAAGAAATCCAGAAAAAAACATGATATAATTATATATTATTAACTTTATTATAAACATTATATAATTTTTAGAAACTGACTTACCAACCAGCAAGGATTCTGGCTCCCACTTGGTTGTGTGCCCATGTGGATTCCATCCAGGAATCAACAAAAAAACTAGCTACCTCTGCAGTCACGAGGCTGATGGCGGGTTTGGCCCTGGAATGGGAGGAGGAGTCACTGATGAATCCCCAGTCGGTAGTGAGGCAGATTGGTCAGCCCTTGGAGGTTTGGGTGGTGCATCTTCGTTTAGGACCTTCGACAGAAGGGAAGATCTAGGTTGAACAAGGGGAAGGGGCACAAGAAGCTGTAGTGCCTGATCAAAATCCCCCAGTAGTTCGAGAAGTGTGCCTGAAAGACCCCGAGCTGAAAAAATATCCTGAAGCCTCCAGTCAGCCACGTTAGCCCTAAGACATTTCGGGGGATGGACAGATGGGGGCAGCTGGACCTGAGATTCTCATGAGTAAGAGTTCCTCTTATGTTTTTGGAGGGATAGGAAAACAAGGACGAGGTGGGCCAAGCTGGCCCAAGTTCAGATCCTCCACGTAAAATATCTCCCTGTACTTTGCTGCATGCCCCTTGAGTGTTTAGAGTTGAGCATACCGGCCCCACAGGTTTGGGGAAGCCCGCTGCTGGCTTCAGGAAGAGGGACAGATGGTATTTTCTTGAAGACTGCTAAAAGAACTAAAAATACTTTGTCATTTTTGATAGTACAGATAGGAATAAGGTATCGTTTGAAACTGCAGAGGGTCTACTTTTATTTGTGTTTAGTCATAACAACAACAAAACAATGTGCTTTTGTAAAATAAAGAAAATAAACAGGGTGTGCTCTCCGTCATCTCGGTCACCTCTCTTCACAGACACGTATATAAAACAACCTGAATCTCCACGAATACTTGCATCAAAGACATGAGGAATATATGTATAGAAAGCTTAAAATGTCTACTTTTAAATGAAGTCACGACCAAATGAAATATTCTGTGATAAAGTAATCTGTATGAAACCAACGCAAGCTCCAGTTTTCCCATTTCAACTCATTATCTATAATGCAGTCACGCCCACGAGCCGATCACGCTTTTCATATTCTAAACATCCACATGAGATGCATGCGCATGAAAACACCCACATCATCCATAAACAAATGTGAAGAGTTCAGCCCTTCTACTTTTTGTTTCTGGAAGAAGACACGCTGAGAGGAATAACCCAGAACCCTGACAAGAGCCATCAGACTTGGCATACCAGATGAAACATACTGGTTTACTCAATTGGGAGAGCTCATTGGGCCCACACAGTCTTTTTGGGAGATGACAGGCCCAGGATCTCCTGGTTCACCTCTGAGGAATGTTTATTATTGTTATTATTATTATTACAATTAGAATCATGGAGTGGGAGGCCCTGCAGACTACCAGATTGGAGCTACTGGAATCCTCACGAGTTTGTTGGGAAGAAACGTGTCAGGTGGCTATCAGGTGGGCCCATAAGAACTTAAAGTCCATCCAAGAATCAACAATAAAACGAGCTACTACTGCAGTCACGAGGCTAATGGTGGCTGAGGCCCCAGAGAGGGAGGAGGAGTCCCTGATGAATCCCCAGTCGGTAGTGAGGGAGGCTGGTCAGCCCTTTGAGGTTTGGGTGCTGGATCTTCGTTCAGGACTGCCTTCATCCTCAACAGTAGGGAAGATCAAAACAGGATTGGAACAAAAAATAGGGCTTCTTGTTAAATAAATCTTCATCAACATGTCCCATAAGTATAAGTTATCCCCTGTGCAGCTATGTTTACTAGATAAAGGTTTATTGTTTATTCCCTCTCATTTAACAGGGTCATATGATGCTATTTTAAAGATCATTATCTGGTGTATTTGGTGTAACAGAATGTGTTGACATGCTTTAATGTTCAAAAAACATATATTTTTTTTTCAAATACTATACATTATTGTAGTTCCTCTATACTCCGCCTCTCTCAATTGTGGCATTTTCTACAAAGCCCCTTCTTCTGACAAGCACAGTCTGCTCTGATTGGCCAGCTGACCCAGTGCATTGTGATTGGCCGAACACCACAACCACGTGTCAGAAATGTAACACCCGTTTCCATAATCACAAGCTTCTGCTTTCAACATAAATCTAAAGACAATAAATAATGTCCTTAGTTTTACCATTCATTCAAACCTGAAAGGGCAACAGATTTGCGTGACAGATACCGTGATGATGCTCGTATGTATTTGCAGTACACAAACCGAGACCCTGTCTCGCTCTCTCTCTCTCTCTCTCTCTCACACACACACACACACACAACGCAATACTCTACACGGCGCAAAACTCCACATTTGAACAGTCAATAGCAAATACTTAAACTATTAAGAAAACAACTTACAGTAGCTGATTCAGAATAAGTGGCAGATTGTCATAGCAAAGTCGGAATTGACCACTGATCTATAATATAGAACTGGATTGCTCATGACGTCATGAAAGTGATGCCGCCACGCCGCCATATTGGTAATCCCTAGTATTCCCATACATTCCATTGAATTAATAGGAAATCGTACAAATTTAATGAGAAAACATCACCTAACAAGTCAGCGTTTTTACATTCCTACAATGCTAACACCTTAGGCATGTAAACAGTTATTTTTTAGTTATTTTTTAAATGTCGGGGATTTCCCCTACTTATTAAAACGCTACGTTCATTGCAGTAGTGAACATCATGAACATGATAAACATCAGACAGACACAACCTCAATATACACAAATGACAAAGTGCTCATTCTGAAATCTGAATAAAGATTTATGCGTTATATACACGTATACCTTTATTCGCCTTGTACAGTTATGCACTGTTTATATAATTTTGTTATGTTTTTATTCATACAGTAGGTGCTAACTGCAAATGTTTCAACAATAATTTCGTTGACAGCATTAATTTTGAAGCAGGTAATGATTTAAACAGTGGTTAAATTAATTATTAATTTAGCATACAACATTTTACATGGAAACGGTGTGCTAGTAAACATATTTGCGCAATCTTGGAGAGTCTGAAATAGATGTTGCTCAATCAGGACATTAAAAATATACACAATTTATTTAGAGAAATAACTGATTACATACAGTACGTACATGAAGCTTTATTTCAAGATGGTAAGTTAAGATTTTAATTTCGGTATAGAGAAATATAGTAACAGAGGCTTTTGTATTATTCATTGTACATTCAATTCTATTTTTGATACTAATAGGTTCATGTTTAATAATTCCTGAATAATTACGTACATAAAGAAATAGGCTATATTTTGTGTTGGATCAGTTAGCTGTGTCAGCAGTGCACAGCAGACACACCCACCTAAACGGTTTGGATATAAGGCTTATCCTGCCCAAAAAGACCAAAAACACTGCAGATAACATCTGAAGTAAAAATGAATTTACATACACATAAAATAAAAAATAATCCCATTTGGCTGATTTGCTTCAAATCGGGTGATTTAAATTCAGCGGTTTGCATGTGACTCAATGGTGCTCTCTGCCAGTAGGGATTAGTAAAATGGCGAATCGAACACTTCCGGTGGCTTCACTGCCTGTTGGCAGTTTAGAACGCAATGAGCGATGAAGTCATATATAGATCAGTGGAATTAACCCATTTTTCTTTCATTATTATTATTTTTTTTAAATGCCCTGTAGGCTACTCTACTAGGTTCACAAAACTGTCATCCATAAAATGCACTGCACAAATTCGAACATCTGGGTTGTGCTATTCTGTTGTAAATAAATCTTAACCAATGATTCCTCATGCATCTACTTTCGGAAGGCCAAATAAAGTGCTTTTGCTTTGGCACATAAACACACAGCATCTCCCTGACATGGCTGCATCAACACTACTGCGGTTCCCGAAACCACACTTCTTTGCATGAACATTTGGGTGGCATTACGCAAATATTTCCATATTGTGACATAGACATGTAGGGGCATGTGTGAATGAGGCATATTAGCCCGGTCTGGATGCCTTCTCTTTTAGATAAAATAAACCCTTTTGTGGGAGACTTTGAGCTTTGAAACTGTGCAGATCTTATGCATGCACAAATAGCTACATAACACACTAAAGTAAATATAAAAAATAGAAATCACACCATATGACCCCTTTAATAGGACCATTTAAATGGGGGCCCATTTTGGTGGATTTTGGCCAGTCGGATTTGGGTTAGTCTCAGGACCAGCCAATCTGTGTGAGATTGGATTGGGTTTTCCTGGGGAAGTCTGGGATATTATAAATTGTAAAAATTATAAGGACGTTGAGGATATAATCCCATGGGCACAGGACCCATCTCCCAATTTGGTACCAGAAGAGATGGAGGCTTTGGAGGAATTATCTGGTAGAAGGGACAATGTAATAAAACTGGAAGACAAAGGGAGTGTGGTGGTTATTATGGACAAGTCACAATATCTGCAGGAGGGTCTGCAACAGTTGGAGGATGGGGAGTTTTATTCAAAGTTAAGGGCCCCAATTTTTCAGGACTCTGTTCGCCGTATTGAGTGGCATTGTATATTCCTTGTTTCAGGAGGAGTTCATTTGTCAACAACAAGCAAGTAATTGTTCATACAGAATGCTGCTGCCAGAATTCTGACTAGAACCAAAAAATCTGAGCATATCACACCAGTCCTCACTGTAGGTCCTTACTGTAATGATCGGTCAGAAGCATGTGGATCCATTTGCAGCACTTTAAAATAAAGCTATGTCTACAACAGGCAATGGTCAAACAACAACAGCAGGAATGTCAAAGGCAAGACGGAGGCAGAAACTATACCAGGCAGGAGTCAGAGCAACAAGGAAACAATCAAAGTTCCAGAAGTCTAGATCACAAGGGTAGGCAGCAGAGAATCAGAAAAGTCAAATAATCCAGGGTGATACACGGAATCAACTCAGAATGGTTGGGAAAATGCTCAGAAATGTCAGCAGCGGCAAAACAAGACTTTGCAGTGAGTGTGAATGTAAACGCTGGTTAAATAGGCCAGTGATGAGCAACACTTGTGCAGGTAATCAGTCCAGTACAGGGTTATGGGAAATGGAGTCTAAGGTGAAGGTTAAAGGGTTAGTTCACCGAAAACTTTCTGTCCCTCCGTTGAAAATGTATGTACGGTATACTGTCCATGTCCAGAAAGGTAATAAAAACATCATCAAAGTAGTCCATGTGACATCAGAGGGTCAGTTAGAATTTTTTGAAGCATTGAAAATACATTTTGGTCCAAAAATAACAAAAATTAGGACTTTATTCAGCATTCAGCAGTCTTCTCTTCCGTGTCTGTTGTGAGCGCGTTCACGACGCAGCTGACGTATGACGCTGCTGACATGTTTTCTGGTGCGCCCAATAACAAAGATGACACGTCAGCAGCGTCATACGTCAACTGTCACAGCAGTCGCACTCACAACAGACCTATGACGCCCCCCAATACAAAATCATTATGGGTAAGGCTCAACTCCAGGAGCTCCAAAACCACCTAGTCTGGTTGCGAGAGACTGTTCACATCTAAAGACAACAAAAAAGGACGGGATTGGGTTCCCCCAAGGCAAGATAAGTTTATTTATATAGCACATTTCATACACAATGGTAATTCAAAGTGCTTTATATAAAAGTACAATAATATTTAACCCTCTGGGGTCTAAGGGGGTTTTGGGGGCCTGGAGAAGTGTTGACATGCCCTGACCTTTGTGCTTTTTTCAGTTGCTTATCAACATATACATGGCTCAGTACAAACTGGACTACAAAAATGTGTAAATAGCATGTATGTACATTATTGTGTTTTTGAGAAAACAACGTTTATGTGTGGTTAGTGAAAAACTACAATTTTGAAGTCACTGAAATAAGGTAAAAAAAACACATACAGACAACTTACCAATAAAGTGATGAACATGGAGGATAGAAGCAGGAGAAATAACGTACGACTGGTGGGGTTACCAGAGGGGGTGGAAGGCTCCGATGCAGCTAGCTTTCTCAGAGATAATCTTTCCAAGTGGATTCCTGCACTGAAAAGACACGATATTGAGATTGAGCGTGTATGACGGTTTTTGAGAAAACAACGTTTATGCGTGGTTAGTAAAAAACTACAACTTTAAAGTCACTGAAATAAGATTATTTAACACCTAGAGAACATTTTTTCACAAGACTGTCAAACCTGGAGCTTGTAGCCTAGAATTTTTGCTTCAAAATTATGTGAAAATCATCTTGTTTACTCACAACAGATTAATTTAAATTTTCTAAGACACTTTTTGTTTCAAAAGGGCATATGCAAGTAGGCGTCAACTATCATGAATATTTGTGTGATTCACACCTGAGAAGACATAGACCCACATAATGAGCTGCATTAATGAGCCTTTCAGGCAGGTGTGTGACTTAGAGAGAAGAGTTACAAGAAAGAATGTGATGACAAAATAAATGTATATATTTTTATGTTTGTGGTTTATTTAGAATATATTTAATTATCCCACAAAATAACTTGAGATTCACTTGCAAGTGCAGTTAAACAGTTTATTAGGAACAATCAAAGCTGACTTTCAAAGCTGAATTTTTAGCATCATTACTTCAGTCACACGATCCTTCAGAAATCATTCTAATATTCTGATTTGCTACTCAAAAAAACATTTATTATTATTATTATTAATTATGAAAAGAGATTTTTTTTTATTAATTGAAAGAACAGCATCGTTTCTAACATGATTATTGTATTTATCATCACTTGTGTGCTAAATAAGTTTTTACATATATACTGACTCCCAGCTTTTGAATGGTATAGTGTATATTGTTACACTTGGAGTAAGACTGGAGTAATGATGCTGAAAATTTAGCTTTGATCACAGGAATAAATGACATTTTAAAATATATTCAAATAGAAAGCAGTTATTTTAAATAGTAAAAATATTTCACAATATTACTGCTTCAGCAAATGCAACTTTCTGTATTTTGGATCAGATAAATGCAGGCTCATGTGTCATGTTGAATATATATAAATGAACATCACATACCTGGCATTTCCAAAATGTATATTGTTTATGTGCTCTGAAGTACATACTTTTTTGAAGAGACGTTGAAGAGATGGGAGTATGTGCCTCGCTTGGTCTTAGCTGTGTTCCAGGTTCCTGGGTGGGCTGCTTATTTGCATTGGCTTGCTTTGCAACATGTTATTATTTATCTGAAATAAAAAATAAACTGCATTATTAACATTATTGTGATGGTCACTGATACTATTAGTAATTTATAGGAAAAAACAACACAATTACCACATAGCACATTTATTGTCAGTGATATTTACATCTGACTTGATACCCCTTTTTTTTTACCTCAGATGATTGCAAACACCAATGATGGGGTATAACACATAATTTTTTTTTTTACACCAGAGCAGATATTGATGAACAGAAGCTTAGTTACATTCTTGCATGCTTTGTATGAAGGCCTATACAATATATATAGTTATAAACATATATGGCTATATTCGTGAATAGAGAATAGCCTATCACAGTAAAGTTTTGTCTAATCATTCTTACTGACATTAAGCTAGCAACTCATATTACTTTTATATCGTATTGTTGTCTATGTTAAAGAACATAAAAAATAAAAAAAAAATCCTGGCATCGTGAAACATTGAGATGATGTGAATGAAACTTCATAATGTTTCACCTGATTATACATTTAGTCAGGAATTATAGTTTGGAAAAAGTCTAACTAGTAAAATGTGTACAAGTTATATGAAAACTAATACAAGTAGATTAATAATAAAAAAGACTTACTCATGTTTATCTCTGCTGGGTCAAGCAGCTTCGTTCTTCTTTCTGAGGTAATCCAAATCTTAATCCTCTCAGCGGTCTTATTGGGGTGAATTATGTTTTATTCCTCTTAGCGCAAAGCGAACAGTAACATTTAAAAAACGAAGTACAGTCTCGCTGCTTTGTTTGCTCTGATGAGGGCAGTTACCCGGTGCGAGCTACAAGTGGACGATTATAAACTGAAAGTGTAATTTAAGTTCTTTTCGGGGTTATCAGGAGAAAATGCCTCAACACGCGTATATGCGGGCATCGACTCCAGAGGGTTAACTTACATTTACTTTATACTGATTGTAAGATAGCACAACTAAACAGACCTACTTTGTGATAACTCCTTATCAATACAACACAATTCAGAAGGGTGGGAACGAAGCCCAAGATTATTAACTGAGTGACTAACCAATGCAACCCAAGAAACAAGAATTAGACCAATAAACAAAACTGACAAAACTTATTGAGGAGGGAAAATAAAGCTCTCAGAGCTAACGGGACAATGAGTTAACACAGTATCTTCAAAAGATGTACTGAACGTGAATTTAAATGATTTATTTACAGAGGTATATGATGTCACAGTCGTCTGTGTGTGAAGACGCTGCAGGCAGCAGCGCAGCGCAAATATATGAATGAATGTTCGGAAGTGAAGTAAACTTCAAAGGATTTCCCCTGCTCAGGGAGTAGGGAGCAATGAACACGGTGTGGGGATCATATCAATCGGATGGATGTTGGGAGTTGATGTCTTCTAACGAGCTGGTAATATGAATCAGGTATGTTAACTAAGCGAGACATGCAAAATATGCAGAGTAGGGGGGCGCGAGGACTGGGATTGGGAACCGCTGTGGTAAGGGGCGTAACATTTTCGTCACACGCTTGAGGCATTCAGCCAATCAGCGTACCCCTTGCTTTTCAGAACGATGAGCTTTGTAAAAATCTATGCCTTTCAGAAAGGCGGGGCAGAGAGGAGAAACAATAATTTACATTATGTGGAAAATAATGTGTTTTTTGAACCTTAAACCACATAAACACATTGCATTACACCAAATACAAAAAATAATGTTCTTTTTAGCAACGTCACGTGACCCCTTTAAGACCTATTGTATTGCACAAATCTAATATGTTAAACAATCTGAAGTTTTCCCCCAACCGATCCCCATACGTTCACTTAAAACATAACAGATTACGCTTGCCTGAATACTTAAATACTGTAATTCTGTATGTGTATATTTATCGGTATTGTGCAGTGCCATAAAAAGTAATCCTCTCAGAAAACATAAATAAAGATGTTTTAGATGTTTAACTACTATTTGGAGCATTGGGATCGCTAGACAATGGCTTAATGAACTAATTTTTGTAAAAATCTCAAATTCATCCAAAATCGAATTTTTCCAAAAGTAGCTCAAAATTACCCCGTGAGCATTCCAACTCATTTTGCCAACACGGGTCACATACAGATGACAGTTTGATGTAGCCTTTAAGAGCTGCACACATCTAATATACAGGCACGCATCTTTTTTTCTCTCAACTGTTTACTTTCATTTTAGACATAACCGAGTCTATATGTAAACCTTGTGTGTTTTGACAATATTAGCTCAAAAGATAACTTAGTCCAGTAATCAGGCGCTGTTTAACAGGCTTTTTAGTGCATGTGCTTCGGGTACGTGCTCAGAGAAAGCGCACGTCAGAACAGCGCGTGAATGAAACGTTTAACTGGCAAGGCTTGAAAGCACATGCAAATGATGCACTTTTTTGATTGCAAATAAGTGCAGTGTCCTGTGAGAGTAACTCTACTGCTGAGTTAACACTGAAATTAATGCGTGTGGTGTTGTACAGTATATTGAGATGGAGGTGCCAGAACTGAGGCTGATAGAATGTGCGCTGTAACAAGATACTACTATATTTCTTCAAAAGCAGATCGTGGAGACATTTTTATCGTCCATGATCAAAAATAGTCATATCGCACACCCCTACTTTGCACCACTATATAGACTCTCTTTTCACAACAGCATCTGTCTTATTCAACTCAAGTGATGCTGCATCCTTTAGTACAATATTAAAAACTACTCCTACATTATGAGTACTTGCTGAAAGAGATATTTGTCAAGGACTTATTGCTTTCTCAGCTCTGGTGGATCTTTGTGGAAGACGAGCATTGAACAGTTCACAGTCATCGTTTCCAAAACAGGATTTTTTTAGCTCTTCCTTGCTCAAAGAGCCCCGTGTCAATATCAATTATACATGCAGGAGGCAAACAAAGAGATTTATTACCCAACAAATAATCTCACAGGGTGACCATGAATGGAGAAGATTAGCATGTGAAAGGCAGAGCAAAACTCCCTCATTCAACAGCTGAAGAGCAATTTAATTGGGCAAAAATTGGGAGAAATTAGAGAATATATCTGTAGGGGATGATAATTAGAACACCTCATACCCATGCATAAAACTTTAACAATAGATGTGCAGAATGACAACATCTCTGTTAAAGAGTTATTAAAACCCTCCTATTTCAGCACTTATTAGTTCCCACCATACTTTTGATATACAACACTTGAAAACATTACTTAAAGGGGACCTATTATGCAAAATTCACTTTTGGATGGTATTTAGACATGAATGTGTGTTGGCAGAGTGTGTACACAACCATCCTATAATGATACAAATCCACCCACTACTTTTTTTTTTTTTTAATCTCCAAAAATCATGTTCCAAAAACCTGTTTTCTGACTTGATGCTAATGTGATGTCACATTAGCCACAGGCCCTGCACACAAATGTTGACAGAGACTGCCGTTTTAACATAGAACCGCCCTGAGCGAGTTCACAGCGAGTTGTACACAGTCCGCCTTTGCTGCACTGATGAGAATTTCTCCCAAGCGTTTTAGGTGTTCTGTAGCTGGATGTTTGAATCCACATAGCTCTCACCTTACTCCCGAAATCTGAGCTGCTGAAGACAAGGTGGATTAATCGTTTTTGAAGAAAATTCTCCCTTAACTCTACCGAAATTCGTTTATGTCTGCGCAAATCATTTTACACCAGACTGCTTTGTGAATGAGTGTCAGTATAAACTTAGTCCAGGTATTGCACAAAAGTTGCTCCTGAAAGATGGAGCAGTGCCAGCTGTTCGTGATCCAGCTACACCTCCAGAAGAAGTAAGTATGATGCGTTAGTTTTCGAAATTGCCTTTCTGAAAGAGCTTCTTGGCACTCTGTAAGGCTAATGTTGCTAAAGCTACCATTGTCTTTCTGTATTCACTAATGCTGCCTTCACGTTCTACCAGAATGATCGAAAATAGGAATGTGGGAGTTAAAATTGCATATGAAAGCAATGTGAAGTCTACCGCTGGAATTAGTCTAGCTTATAATCACAAGTGGGGCTCATAAAGTTTGTATGGCACCATGAGTAATTTTTATTGTGTCGTGCTCCCGTCTGTGTAATTCATAAAATGCATTTTTTTTATGCACAGTACAATCAGATGACTGACTTTTAAGCCGAGTGTGTTTCCTGTAAAGATAATAGGCTTGTACTAATAGTAGGGATATGCCGTTATCAAATTTTCATGTTGCGATTAATTGCTCAGAGATGCAGCTGGTCAAGACGCTCTCAACTACACAGCTGTAGAAATTGTGGAGGATCTTAGTTGACATACCAAACTTCCTCAGCCTCCTCAGGAAGTACAGCCGCTGTTGTGCTTTCTTAACCAGCTGGGTGGTGTTGAGTGTCCAGGTGAAATCCTCGCTGACATGAAAGCTGCTCACCCTCTCCACTTCAAGCTCTCGAATAAACAGTGGCTGGTGAGTTCTCCTCTTTTTGCTCAAGTCCACTATCATCTCCTTTGTCTTGTCCGTATTGAGGGTGAGTTGTTGTCCTCACACAATGTCAGAAGACTGGCCACCTCCCTTCTGTAAGCCGCTTCATCCCTGCCAGTGATCCGTCCTTTCACTGCGATGTCATCAGCGAACTTCAGAATGATGTTGTCCTTGTGGGAGGCAACACAGTCATGTTTGAACAGTGTGAAGAGGATGGGACTGAGAACACAGCCTTGTGGGGTGCCAATGTTTGTTATGACAGTATCTGAGGTCCTATTTCCAATCCTAACAGACTGCTGTTAGGATTGACAGTCTGCCAGTCTGACAGTCTGCCAGTCAGGAAGTCTAGGAGCCAGTCACAGAGTGTGGGATGTAGTCCAAGTACAATCAGTTTGTGAGGGATGACCGTATTGCAGGCGGAGCTATAATCAATAAAAAGCATCCTGATATAAGTGTCCTTATCTTCCAGGTGAGAAAGGTGAGAAAGGGAAATATGGAATGCAGCAGCAATGGCGTCTGAGGTGGACCTGTTGGTCCGATATGCGTACTGCAGTGGGTCCAGTTTGTCTGGCATACTGCTCTGAATGTGGGTCAGCACCACTCTCTCAAAACACTTAATAATGATTGGAGTAAGTGCTACTGGCCTGTAGTCGTTCAGGCAGGTCGGGGGGCTCTTCTTGGGAAGGGGGACAATGTCCATGATCTTGAAGCAGGTGGGGACAATGCTCTGACTGAGGGAGAGGTTGAAAATGGAAGTGAGTACATCAGCCAGCTCAACAGCACAAACTCTGAGGGCCCGTCCAGGGATGTTGTCTGGCCCTGCTGCTTTTCGGGGGTTGATTTTCCTCTGCTTTTTGTGTACCAGAGCTGATGAGACCGTATGAGGGGGGAGGGGGGTTGAGTGGTCTGAGTGTGTGTGCCTCCTCTCTGTGTCGATGCTGGAGGTCTCGAAGCGGACGTAGAAGGTGTTGAGGTCATCCGGTAGGCTGTCTGAGGAGCTGTTAGTAGTGCTCATGGTGGTCCTGTAGTCTGTGATGTGCTGCATGCCTTGCCACATCCGCCCGGCATCAGCATTAGAGTAGAAACTGTTCAACTTCTCTCTGTACTGTATTTTAGCCGCTGTAATGGCTTTTCTCAGTCCGTACTTTGCAGCTTTGTACTCTGTCTCGTTGCCTGATGTAAATGCAAGAGATCAAGCACGCAGCATTTGGCGTACCTGACTGTTTATCCAGGGCTTCTGATTGGGGAACTTCCTGACTTGTGTGGTGTGTACGATGTTAACAACACAAGTGCTAATGTACCCAGTCACATACTCAGCATAATCCTACACACTGACAGAAGAGTCCTCCAAAGTGGCTTTAAACATATCCCAGTCTGTCAGAGCAAAACAAGTCCTGCAAAAACTTAGTACATTACCGTGATATATCACATTACCGAATAACGGCACGTCTAACTAATAGTGGAGTGTTTATTTGCAAAGGATAGCACCGGTATTGCTGGAGCTTGAGCTCTTGAAGCTCTGACCTCTTCACCGGGAGCACCAGCTAATTTGAATTTAAAGGGAAAGACGAAAACGGCGCGTTTTGGCTCACACCCTAAAAGTGGCAGTTTTAACCATCTATAAAAAATGATCTGTAAGGTATTTTGAGCTAAACATTCACACACACTCTCTGGGGACATCAGAGACTTATTTTACATCTTGTAAAAAGGGGCATAATAGGTCACCTTTAATTCCTGTGACATTGACACAGTGTAGATTTTAAACTCGGAACATGAAAGTAGTGCAAAAAAAACCTTGTATTAACCTTTTTTTTTCCCCAAAAGAATAATTAACGGAAGCTAACCTTGTCTTCTGTGATGTGCAACACAAACATATGTGTTAACATCTTAGAAAATTTTGTTTAGTGGAAAGCCCTGCATAATTATGGTGCAAGCACATCCCTTAAAACTATTTTAAATCATTTAAACTAAATAATAAATAAATAAAATACAAATAATTGATCCATGGCTTGACTGTGCAAGAATTTCACTTGCATTAGCTATTAAATAAAGATTGTGTGAACTGTAAAATGTATTTAGGTGCACAAGTGCAAATTAAATGCAGATCCTTAAAAATTCACAAATAGCTTAAATCGTGCACTAAATATCTTAATTATCATTTTAAGATGTCTTAAATTGGGGGACGGAAAAGCAGGAAATACAGCCTAATGTGATAAACTTCAAAAGCCAATGATTTCATTAAATAAATATGAGCGCTGCACATTCCAAAGTCAAAATGCGTGTGTTGCACATTCTGGGCTTGCATTTTAAAAGCAGTTCACAATCAGTGAATAATGTGCATTTATGTCAATCTCTTATGATCGACAGTTGACAAACAGTTTTCACCTTACAGTGTTATATTGTAATTTGCTGCAGATGTTTATGAGTGCATATTTTAAGCAGCCAGCATTTCTAAATAGGCATTTCAAAATAAGTGTGTTTTAATAAGTGTTTAATTTCATTAAAATAATAAGAATAATAAAATCATCAAAGGCATTGTTCACCACCAAAAAAAAAAAAAAAAAAAAAATTCTGTCATCATTTACTCACCCTCATGTCATTACAAATCTTTCTTTTGGAATATAAAAGAAGGTATTCTGAAGACTGTTGTTAACAAAGCTGTTTTGGTTACTAGTGAGTTTTACCGAGAACAAAAAATACTGAGATGTTTCTTAAATTATCTTCTTTTATGTTCCATAGTTTGTTAGGCCGTTGAGCCTAAATGTTTTATGTGTCATTTTTTTTTTTTTAATCAAATAAAATATTTCTTTCTAAAGCTATAATTTGTAACATCTACTTGATACTTTCTCATTTAACTAGGGATTTCTTTTTTTTTCTTTTTTTTTAACAAAATATTAATATATTTAAGACAAATTAAGAATTAAATGTGTCCTTTTATTATTGCTTGGACAAAATGCTGTACATTTCTTTGTGAAATTGAAATATAACTATAATAATACTAATAAAGCACTTACCACTTATTGCTCTTTTGTTGGTTTTGATTGCTTATATTCTCCTAATTTGTAAGTGGCTTTGGATAAAAGCGTCTGCTAAATGACAACATCTAAATAGAATGTAAATGTAAATAACAAAACTAAATTTAAATTTTAAAACAAGCTCCAAATCAAATAAATAACACAAATAAAATAAATCTCTTCATATAAACAAAATAAGACTTTGTCTTTTCCATTTAAAATTAGAGGCAACCACTGCATTTTAATCATTATCCAAACAAAGATGCTGCATACTGTACATGCAACATGAGCAGTTTTTAATTTAAATTAGATTGTATAATTTAGAAATTTTGATGCAAAAACAGAATGGTTTGACTTCAGTTTTGTGAAAAAAATACTATACATACGTAATATACTATACATAAAAATATCTGCATGAAACAGCAGATGAGCTGAATGAGACGCAGATTCACTCTCTGCCAGCAGGTGCTTAAAGCATTTCCTTGGTTTCTGCTGTAAACGAAGCAGCGCTGCACTTATTAACTTTAATATGCATTATACAGAGTTTCATGCAGTGTTCTTCATAAAATTCTTAAAGTGCCCCTATTATGGGTAATGAAAGGTTCATATTTTGGTTTTGGGAGTCCCCAACAACAGGTTGACATGCATGCAAGGTCAAAAAACACTTTCGTTGTCTTATTATATGCATTTATTTTTACCTTATTTGCTCAGTGACTCCCAAACAATTCGCTGAATAATTCATTTTTCCAAACCCCTCATGTGTGTAAAGCTGATCTGCGATGATTTGTCCGATTGGTCTCATTTTCATTTCATCATGCCTGTAATGCCTGATAAAGCAGAGTTTGTAAGCGCAGTGCTGCTTTGTGTACAGCGTTACTGAGGAAACAGCTATTTTACTCTCCAGAAGTGGCACCTAGTGGCACAGAATGAATTTGCATTTTCATTCAGACCAAAGTGATAAGACCAACAAGTGGGCGGGCAATATGCTAATCTGCCATGTTGAGTCAACATGAAACAGCTTGAGATTTGTTTTAAAAATGAATTGTTACAATGATTCAGAGTTGACTCTTTCTTTTGAGAGACCATAACTTTATACATGGTGCACTTTCGGATTTAAAACTTTGCAGGATGTTTTCATTCACTTAGAGCTGTGCTACACACTGCATGAAAGGTAATTTTCCAAATATCCATAATAGGGGCACTTTAATTCAGTTATATTTTGAGGCTGCTTATTTGGCACCTATGGTATCGATTTAACATAGATTCCTCTCTTATGAGATTCTGCTTTTTCTTTCTTTTTCCTTTCTATCACCATAGCATATAATGGCAATAAATAGCAACTGCAACCGTAGGTTAATGGTCTCAATTTGCCCGTTCTGAGGGGAGTTTCCTTCTCTATAGAATAGGCCATCTGGGAAATTGAGAAAGCTGCCAACATGTGCAATAGATGTCAGAATAGGAGAGCAATTTACAGTAAGTGGGTTTAACTTCTTTCTGTCTTATCTTGGAGAAATGGTAAGAATCTGGAAGATTACAACCTAAAGCGAATCTCAATTGACAGCCAGTAGTGTTGTCCCCGTATCCCTGACAATGCTTGATTACTCACCTCTATCAACTTGAGAGACACTTACCTTCATGTTCTGAGCATCTATCTAACTGATGTCTGCCTCTGTGCTGATAGAAAAACCCAATAGACGCAGGAAACTCACATTCAGCTGCCACTTTTTCGATGTGGACACCACACAGCTAGAGACAGAAAACATAATTTAGTGGACCATTTGGATGAGGGTCAGGGGTTTGTGCACAGTTATTTTTAAAGGCACTGACACCTGTGTGCTTACCTTGTGGGCTTGCCTTCATTAAGAAGAGTGTGGAGGAGGTCAAAGAGAGAATCACAACACAAGTGTTGAAGGGAAGACATGATGAAACTGAACCGAGAAAGAGCGGACACGATCAATTTCTCCTTCATGATTCCACACAGTGACACACTAGTTCAACAGTCAGAAATAGGTCTCTATTACAGTTCCACACTCGTGAAGCAGAAATTTCAATTGTAGATTCAAATCACTGAAGAGAATTAGCATTTTCGAGCCATGAGTTTCCTTAGCTATTTCCTATAGGTTTTTAGAATGACAGTTTTTGATATGCAAAATAAAGTATAGTGGTTAAAGTCACAATGAAACAGAAGTAACAACCAAAGTTTTTGTTGCTAATTGTGACTTACACAGAGTGTAATGGATTATAAAGGAAGAAAGTGGTCCATTTTGTTTGGATGTTAAGATGAGGCACTCAAAAGCGGAGGCAGATGAAAGCAAGCTTGCAGTGTAGGGGATAAGAACACTAAAGGCTGGAATACACTACATGACTTTTAAAATCTGAACAGATTTTTTAAAACACTACGCATCATACACTTACCGACTTTGTAAATAGTGACAAAGGAAAATTAGCCTTCATGCATTACACGACTGAGGATGGTACACTACGGCTATGTTCACACTGTCAGTTTTCTGGAATGATAACCGCATTTACTTAACAGGTGTGAGTTTCGAAATGTCCCATTCACACAGAAGCTTACAGTAGTGTCTCGAATACTGTCTGTATGAACAACAGGAGTCAAGCCTGTATTCCTTACCAGTAACCATAGCAACAGTGACAAAAGTAATATCAAAGATGGCGACGTCCTTAAAACTAAAAGTCTTAACACTTTTTGACACGACAAGAGTCCAATCGAGCTGCGAGTTCATCCATCAAATGACTTGAAACGACAGTAGCTTTTATATTTGGGTAGAGAGCGGAGCATATTTGAGTCACGCACAAAACACAAGACTGACGGGAGCAGCTCCGGTGGAAAACTGATTGGATCTAAAACTTCCAGATGACACACAGCTAATTTCTCCATCATTGTAAGTGACTGAAACCTCACATGAAAGCACATAACATGCAACACACCCATTTGTGTGGCAGAACGGCCCTCTCTTGTGCTGTATGACGTGACAGACAACTAGTTGTCCAGTCCTGTTCACACAGTGCCTGATTTCAGAGAATAGGGTTGTGAAGACCCGTTCACACCAAGGACAATAACTACAAAGATAATGATAAAGATATAGTTCTAAAAATCGTTCTCAATATTAACAATTACGATAAAGGCACATTGTTCACTTCCAGAACGATTTTTTTTTCCCAGCTGATGAACGGTAAAATCATTGACACCCAATCAGAATCCATCCTGCTATCACGAGCGCAAGAATTTAAAATGGCAGACACATGTGCGCCAAGAATAAACTGACAATATCGTTCAGGTGTGGACGCTAATATACAAACCCGATTCCAAAAAAGTTGGGGCATTGTACAAATTGTGAGTAAAAAAGGAATGGAATAATTTACGAATCTCATAAACTTATATTTTATTCACAATAGTATATAAATAACATTTGGAATGTCATGCCAAATATTGGCTCATTTTGGATTTCATGAGAGCTACACATTCCAGGAACAGCTGGAGGACCATTTTGCAACTTATTAGGTCAATTGGCAACATGATTGGGTATAAAAAGAGCCTCTCAGAGTGTCAGTGTCTCTCAGAAGTCAAGATGGGCAGAGGATCACCAATTCCCCCAATGCTGCGGCCAAAAATAGTGGAGCAATATCAGAGAAAAATTGCAAAGAGTTGGAAGTTATCATCATCTAGAGTGCATAATGTCATCCAAAGATTCAGAGAATCTGGAACAATCTCTGTGCGTAAGGGTCAAAGCCGGAAAACCATACTGGATGCCTTTGATCTCCGGGCCCTTAGACGGCACTGCATCCAATACAGGAATGCTACTGTAATAGAAATCACAACACGGGCTCAGGAATACTTCCAGAAAACATTGTCGGTGAACACAATCCACCGTGCCATTCGCCGTTGCCGGCTAAAAACTCTATAGGTCAAAAAAGAAGCCATATCTAAACATGATCCAGAAGTGCAGGCGTTTTCTCTGGGCCAAGGCTCATTTAAAATGGACTGTGGCAAAGTGGAAAACTGTTCTGTGGTCAGACGAATCCAAATTTGAAGTTCTTTTTGGAAAACTGGGACACCATGTCATCCGGACTAAAGAGGACAAGGACAACCCAAGTTGTTATCAGCGCTCAGTTCAGAAGCCTGCATCTCTGATGGTATGGGGCTGCATGAGTGCGTGTGGCATGGGCAGCTTACACATCTGGAAAGGCACCATCAATGCTGAAAGGTATATCCAAGTTCTAAAACATATGCTCCCATCCAGACGTTGTCTCTTTCAGGGAAGACCTTGCACTTTTCCAACATGACAATGCCAGACCACATACTGCATCAATTACAACATCATGGCTGCGTAGAAGAAGGATCCGGGTACTGAAATGGCCAGCCTGCAGTCCAGATCTTTCACCCATAGTAAACATTTGGTGCATAATAAAAAGAGGAAGATGCGACAAAGAAGACCTAAGAGAGTTGAGCAACTAGAAGCCTGTATTAGACAAGAATGGGACAGCATTACTATTCCTAAACTTGAGCAACTTGTCTCCTCAGTCCCCAGACGTTTGCAGACTGTTATAAAAAGAAGAGGGGATGCCACACAGTGGTAAACATGGCCTTGTTCCAACTTTTTTGAGATGTGTTGATGCCATGAAATTTAAAATCAACTTATTTTTCCCTTAAAATGATACATTTTCTCAGTTTAAACATTTGATGTGTCATCTATGTTGTATTCTGAATAAAATATTGAAATTGGAAACTTCCACATCGTTGCATTCTGTTTTTATTCACAATTTGTACAGTGTCCCAACTTTTTTGGAATAGGGTTTGTAGTTATTTTTATAGTTATCGTTCTTGGTGTGAATGGGGCTTGAGTCCTGAAAATTTACAGGTGTGAGTTTGGTTACAGAATGCGGTTGTCACCAAGTGGCAACCTCCCTCTCTCTCTCCTGAAACCAACAAGGTAGTGACTAAAGCTGCAATTCATTGACTAGCCGCTAGAGGCTGGCTCCAAAAGGGAGTCAATCCCTTAGACTCCCCATGTTAAAATGCTCAACTTTACAGCAGAAAAAAAAAAGTTTACAGCCAGGTACAAACAGTGATTTTTGTCTATATCATTGGTCTTCAACCAAGGGTCCGCAGCTGCACTGAAGAGGGTACGCTAGTTAATGTTTGATCACAAATCATTTTTGCTACAAATATTAAAACATGGGAAAAAAAACATCAGAAAATCCATTTTAAATATAAGCACCACAAAATGAATGCAAAAACACTCCCAGTTGATACTTTAATAATATTATGGGACCCGTGCTGGCAAAATGAGTTGGAATGCACAATAATTTTGAGCTACAGGCAAAAAAAGTGAAAAATGTCAGTTCTGGTTGAATTTGAGGTTTTCACAAAAATTTGTTCATTAGGCCCTCTTATAGCGATCCCAATGCTCCAATTAATAATTAAACATCTAAAATTGTCTTTGTACATTTTCTGAGAGGAGTAGTCTACCTTTTTCTATGCTCACTTTTGACGACTGCTGCTGCTTCTCACCACAAGTTGTAGGTCTATTGTTGCAAAGAGCAGCATTCCAGCTTCGTGAATATTCATATTGAATTCTCGATGACATGAGTCCAAACCAGTGAAATATGATTTTCAAACCCATGCTGATGAAAATGAAACAAACACGCTGACTAACATTTGCAAAGTGCATGCATAAAATGCGCCTTCCAAGAGCGCGCAATCTCTGATAAAGTACATTATTGCGGTTTTCGTGTTCTTACTTTTAATAACAAAGATAAAGTAAAAAATATATATTTATTGTAATTCATAATATATAGTAATTATTATTAAGAAAAAAATTGGAGGAAAATATGCAACGATGTTTGGCGATTATGCTTTGGAATCTTCAGAAAACTTAAACTCGATTTTTCTCTAAATCAACTCTGCTGTCTCTATCGCCTATAAATGGCTGTAGCTCAGTCATTTTTTAAAATTACTCATTCAGACTCATTTTGCCAGCACGGGTCATGTATTAGCCTACTGGCAATTTAACAAACACTCCACTCACCGTCACCGCTCAAAATGCCAGAGTTTCTGTTTGGTAATGAGTTATGCTCGCTCATGAATCCTCTCTCATTGAAAAAAGAATGACACGACGTAAGTAAGAGATTCATTATGCAGTGTAGACAACTTTATTGATCTTAATGGAACGTTTGGAGTAGGGTTGTGCCGATAGACGATAGTATCATGTATCGACAATAGTCAGAGATATTGACGATAGCAGATGTCTCTGTCGATAGTCAAGACGATATTAGACTCATTCTTGTATTAATGTATTAAATAATAATATTAATAATAATAATAATTATAATAATTATTATTAATATTATTCTTTTTATTTGGCGGCCTATTATAATTTGGCTATGAAATTGCCTCGCTATTTCACTTCAGCACCGCATTTCACACACACGTGCGCAAATAAGGATTAGAACTGGTGAAGGAGTCTCCAAGCACAAACAGACGTAGCCTACATCGTCTGCAGATATAAGGTATTTCATTGCACTTTAACAAGTAATCTAAACGGGCTATATATGTACAATATTTTCAACGAGCCTTCACTAACTGAGTTTAATGCCACAGTTATGTTAGAATGCATCTCATTCGTTTCTGTTAGGGTTGCTTCGGGCTCGTCATGGGGCACACGGTCCGGAGCGCTGTATGACTGATGCATCAGTTCAATTTAACTTTACTCCAACTATATGAACTCACCTGTTTTAAATACTTTATATTTAAAGTGTTCGTTTATGTCCAATATTTAGTGTTAAACTGTTGGTCTTTAAATGAAATCTACTTTTGATTTTCACCGTTGACTGATTTTGCAAAACATTTAGACTGATAACTTCCGTGTGCAGATGCGGCAAATTTGTCACAGGACGTGCGGTAGTTGCGGACAGTTGTGTCCGACTATATATGAACTAGCTGTTTTAAATATAGTATTTTTATATTTAACGTTAGTTTATCAGTATGTTTGAAAGTATATTTTTTCGATTATTGGTGATTCCATAGGCTCACTCTCGCGCACCTGCACGGTTTAATACACCAAACAGTTATGCTATGACAAGTACAGAGAGTCTCTCTCTTGCTCCACCAATGCATGATAATATCGTGTATCGTCGATCTCTCGGGCTGACGATATGACGATTTGAAAAATGACCATATCACCCGACACTAGTTTGGAGATCGCGAACTGAGATGAGTGACAGCTTCTTTCACACTAGCACTTTTGGTGCGCACCCGGGTTCGAATGACATCAGAGTTTGGTTCTTTTGGATGATGTGAACGCTGTCTTCTGAGCTCGGGTGTGCACCCGCGAACTGTACCCGAGTCTGTACCTCAAGGCTATATAAGCTACCTATAATCCGTTGAATAAAAGTATTGTTTTTCATGCTGCTAAGAGGACCGACGGCCAATTACATGCTGCAGAGTTTTGGAAGTGACATCTACATGTAAGTGCGTGATTCACTCTGACGGTGCTTTCACACTAGCACTTTTGGTGCGCACCCGATTGGGTTCGATTGACGTCAGAGTTCGGTTCGTTTGGATGATGTGAACGCTGTCTTCCTCGGGTGCGCACACGCGAACTGTACCCGAGTCCGCTTATAAAGGGTGGTCTGGGGTACGGTTCATGTGAACTCTGGTACGGTTCACTGCTGATGTGAACGCAGTCGTACCAAATCATAGAAATGAACCGCTATTAATGACATATTATTTGATAAAAATGTGTGTTTGTGAGTGTGTTTCACTCAATTTCTTGATGAGCGTGACTGACATGCTGCAAACAGAGAGCTGTATATGTCATTTCTGTTCACCTTCAGCATTCTTTAGATCATTTGCAGTACATTCGTAACACAGACGTACGTGCCATTATGTACCGAAGCTTTGTAAACAAAACAAACAGTTCAAAAACGTAAATATATAAAAGTGCAGAGAGCAATGTTATGCATTTGCCTCCTTCTCCTACGTAAATAAAATAGTATGAACACAGTCCAGCAGGGACAGGGGGAGGGGGAAGCGAGTAGGTGCTGTGCAGGTAAACCTCAATCCTCTGATCACAAGAGATGCACTAGCGACAGACGCTAGTGGCTGCAGTCATTTAGCCTCCTTGTAAGTGCATCCGCCTCCCATGCCGGAGACCCGGGTTCGAGGCCCACTCAGAGCAAGTACGAGGTGCGGTGGCGAGGACCCGGAAGAGAGGGGTTACACTAGCACGGGACAAAAATATGGCATGTCAAAATAGATACGCATCTAAATGCAGGCCAATAAGATTACTAAAAAAAAATTGTATCAACATTTTTTTTTTTTAATTCCATTCCAATTATTTGTAAAAGTAATGCCTTGTAAATCATTTTAAATGTCTCACTGTAGGCCTATATCTATTCATGTCATGGAGCTGCTGATCCATCCCACAGTAAAAATATAAAATGTTAAGTTTTAGTAAGCTTGAAGCTAAAATTTAAGTAAATATTTAATTATATGAAATAAATATGCATACCAATATTAATGTGCATAGTTCTGATCTACTGTCTTAACATAATATACAATCAGTATAACAATATAATTTATTATTAATAATATGACTAGTTTCTATTAATATCGAAGGCTGTATGCTTAATAGGCTATGTAGCTCTGCTTGACACATTTTGTGTCAGGGGTCCCTGCTCCATGTCAGGGATCCTTACCCTGAAAAACATTGAAGACCACTGGTCTATATAGCTAATTTTGCCCTTCATGACATCATCCGTTTAAATTATATTAAGTCTTAAAGTTCTGCATAATTAAGGGCATGGCCACTTGAGTGACAGGTGGATTTCCGCTGCTGAGACTGCTGTCAAGCTAGGTGGGCGTGGCTTCAGCAACTAGCTCCCGCCTTTTTGGCCATTTTCAGTCACCTGGGAGTGAAGCGTGGTGATGTGCTGCCAAGATGGCGACGGCCCGCTCCGCCCACTTTGAGCTTCAAAAACGCTCTTCAGAAAACTACGGGTGACATCACTGATACTACGTCCATGTTTTTATACAGTCTATGGTTGTCACACCCGTAAATAACCGAACTGTGTGTGAACGTAACTGTGTTAAGGACTCAAAATACATGACTGACAACGGTATTCTGCTGCTGTGTGAACGTGGCCTACCAGACTTTGAAGTCGTTCCAACACAACAAACTCATGCAGAAACATGCCCCTTTGTTGCTTTTCATTAACTAATGAAAACAATGTGTGTTCTAAAATCGGCTGAAAATATAAAACATGTTTGATATACTCCGACTACGAGGAGTCAAAAGCTAAAAAATCAGAGTCTGTGACCATCATACACCAGTGTAGGCTCATGGGTTTTAAAATAGGGGAGGCACACTAATTGTATTGGTCTGGGGATCCCTGCTGAATATTATTATTAATATTATTATTATTTGCTTAACCACTTTAAAATGGCTTTTTGGTGGCTTTTAGTTAGAAAATGTAAAGAAAACGACACATACAGCAAGATAATATAACTTCACTTACTTATCACTTGAAACAAACATCCATCCCTTCTTAAAAGTCTGTGTTAAAAGAGAGCTAGCTGCCTGTTGTGCTATTTAATTAAGCCGACTGCTGTAGCCTATATCCACCTTAGGCGTGTTCTCCCTTTATTTTTAATTTGTATATATACTGTTTGAATGACAGCTTGGTAAATCTGTCTGCGATCAAATATTCAATATAGTCACAAGTTCATCTACTCATAAGTACTTGGTACATTGCATTATCAGCGCAGCAGCTGCGGGAGACGTTTAAACTAATATCACGTAATATACATCTCTATGATGATTGGTTGATATACCAGAAGGGAGGCTAGCCTCCCCTACGAGGTTTCTTTTCTCAACACTCCTCAGCGCTGTAAGTGAACACTCGATGCTGATTGGCTAATTTTTTTTTTTACCAACGGAGGCACGAGAGCTCAACCATAGACATAATCAATTCTCATTAATAAGTATTTATTAAGTCTATTGGTTGAACTCTCCCCCTGCCTCCCCTTCTCTATCACCTAGTGGTTGTAATTATATCAGCAGGTTCGGCACATTCTCGATAGAAAAGCGGCACTTTCACGTTATGGTATTACAACTGTAAAATTGCAAACAAAAAAATACACATTCTGAGACATGAACTGAAATGAACTGTGAATTTTATGAACATTAAATCGTCCTAATTTTCACCTCAAAATTTTAGGGAAGCTGTGCCTCCCCCGACGAGCCACCACTGTCATACTCAAATCTGCAGACTGGCTTTGAATTTCGTCAACTAGCTTCAACTTGTCCAGACTGTAAATCGGTGGAAAATCACAGGGGGGCAGGGTTTCATATTTTATTGAAGCATCCCTGGGCTCCGCCATTGGCTAGTGGACCCCCACCTGCTGTTAGCATTCCATTGACTCCCATTCATTTTGGCGTGACTTTGACAGCGAATAACTTTACATCTGAGGTGTTTATAGACTCCATTTGTCCATTCATTATTTCTAAAGAAACACAAAAATGTATAAAAGGCCCCATTACCTTGTATCTTACGTTATGGCCCCGTAGAAGCAGTTTTTGTAAAAATCGGCTAACGATTGCGTCATAACCTGCGACTCTGTGTCGCACAGTAGAGAAATTACCGTATGGACAGGAGGAGAAGCTCGCAGGCAATCTTTTACTGTCTATGAGGCTATCGGGGGGACGTGGAGGCATGAAGTCAAGGGAGAAGCCCATAGAGAGTCCATAAAAGCAACGGTACAAAATAATTCAACAACATCTGCAAGATTTGGTGGGTGATTCAGATTTCTTTTGGCACAGTGTTTAGAAGACTTACAATTGTCAGACAGGTTGCTCACGTGACATTTACGTCATCAAGCTCAGTTTGAGTCTGCGCAGTACGCCCGACCCCCAGGAAGTGCATGCTTCTAATTGACTTCACTTTTCTCCGTTGAATCCAACGGGGTCGCTGTGTCCATTTCTTTTACTGTCTATGGAAAATCAGGGGAAAAAATTGTGGAGAAGTTGTGGAGAATGATTGGAGAAGTTCTGCATCTGCATCCAGTTATGATATTGTGATTCAAAATTATGGTATTGTGAGGTCAAAATAAATAAAAAAATAAAAATGAGGATAATTGGATAGTGAGAGAGAGAGAATAAAGAAGCATGCACTGATAAACTGTACACAATAAGATCATGCATTTCGAAAATAGGGTGAATTTCTATTTTATGCCAAATTGCCATTGATAAAATAACTAAGTTTTTTTTGTTGTTGTTTTTTACAAATTACACACAGTCAGACCTCAAACTTGTTATCAACACTACTAACCAAGGAATGTTAACCACAATTGTTTTTTTTCTCATTCATTCTTATTTACAAATTGACCTCATGACAGCCTCAGCCTGTAACAGACAGGATGAAAGCAAAGTACTTTTGGTCATAAAGTCAATGCATATAAAGCAAATTATCAACTATAATATAACCAATTATAACTGGCAGAAGAAAAAACACTACAGCTAATGTCCGTGGGTTCATCTGTCATTTTTGTTTAGCCAAAAGCAATGACATTTTCTGGTGCATGTAGTCATATATACTATTTCATTCATTATACTTCAATAATACTGAATATGAAGATCATACTGCAGCCCAACTACAATAATCAGGAAAATTTGGAAATGGGGGGTTTCAAATAAAATGTAGGTCTGTATGAACACCTACAACATTTACTGAGTTGCCTTCTGAATGGTCTTTGATTATTTTGAAGCACCCTCACCCAAAAGCATTTTTAATTCATTATAATATAACTTCACGTTACATCCCAATACTTTTTAAAAAGGCACTGGATACATTTGTATCTTCTTGTGTAAGATTTTGTTTCATTTGTATGTTTCGTCTCGTATTAAATATTAATAAATATTCATATTCTTAGGTAAAATGTGGGGGTTGTACTTTTTATGTCGGGTTAATGTGTAGGTTTGAAGTAAAAAAAGCGTCATTTGTACCTTTTCACTCCTGCTCCATCCGCGTTGTTCCTTATGTAGAATCTGTCTATCAGCGCCTGGGAGAAATTTTCGCGCCCTTCAGTCAACTAGCTCGCGCGGTCTCCTGGGTAACGGTGAGTTTGGCAACCACTGTAAACAACGCGCCCTGCCACACCGAGGAGAAGAACGAAAAAAAAAAACAGCTATGGCTTACTGCAACACCGAGTATTTCGACCAGATTGGGAATATTCAAAAGAGCATGCACGAACGGTAAGAGCATGGTGTACAAATGTTTTCTTTTTTTTACGATATTTCGATAGATGCTGTATTGTCTAGAATTAAACATTAGGAAATTTAAGTGGGCCTTGAATGAGGCAGCGCAGTAAATTTCACCTCCCCCCGGAATGTAGCTGTCGAGGTCGGTGAGACGAGAGCGATAACTAGTGGGAGTGCGCTGAACTACTCATTATAGCGTTTAAAATAACAAATAATTTATTAATCATCTTTGTGTGGTAGTGAGCTCAACTAGTATGTCAGATGTTTGCTTAGCTGTCTTTTTGTTCAGTATTAAGCATTTTCAAAAATTAGCATTCGCCTTCATAGATTATTGCTTCTCAGGATGACAGATTTGTATACTGTCTGCATCACTATATCGGGTCGCTTTCTTTTTGTGAGAAATATAAAGTTATACTGTATTATAAAGTTAGTATATTTGGTACCGCTGGTTAATCTGGTTAAACAGTATACATGTATGTATATATGTAATAAATGTAATCTGTTTAAACTATATATGTAATAAGATCTATTTAAGATATGTATTTAATAAGAAATGTTTAAATGCTACACATGAACTCTGAAAGCTGCAGGTGTATTAAGATTCTTTTGTTTCTGTGTTTAGGGAGAGATGGAGACATGAGCTGGAAGGAAAACTGTTTGCCTACTTAAAATCAGAGGAAAGATTGTAAGTATAAAAACATTAGAACCTTACAAAAATATTACTTGTAAATATCTTATCACGAAACAAATACAATTATATAAAATATATAATGATTTATATTATCCTACACCAGCATCCATATAGAATCCATAAAAATAAAACAATTGTAAATAAAACAAAAGGCAGATAGCTCGATGAATATGGATTTCACCTCATGTAGCTAACAACACATGTTTTGATGTGCATTGCTATATAGGACTGTATTCAGGGCAGAAAAGAAATGTCTATCATCTTTCACTGTGCTATTATAATGTGCTTTCAGTTTATTACTTTGAGTAATTATTTGTCATTTTTATCCTTTATCCTATGTATTTTTATTATTATTATTTTAATGAGTCTTTATTGTGGTGACACTACTGCAATTGTTTTACTGTTTCACTGATATAATAGGCATTCTCCGATAAAAATGTTTATTTCAGGACAAATAAGTAGACTACGCACTCATTAATGATTCTGTGATACTTACTCTGTCATCTCTCTCTGTTTAAGTGCTTGAGAACATTTTGTTTTTATGACGGCTCAATTAAATGCATTTATAAAAATAAAGAATTTTGATATGAGGCCGTGACGGTCAAGGGTATGTTAGAGGTTAGTAGACCAGCATTTATCATTCATTTTAAAATTTCAGCCATCATTATCCATTTTCGCCCTTTGCTAGTCACAAAACGCCATCTTAGCTGTGGAGAATCCATTAGTACTACTGTAAAGTGGCTCTTGACAAATATGCAGTGTTTTAGTTTGTCTTGTACTATGCACAGTGACAAGCAATTAGTTATACTAATAAGCCAGCATTAACCTATTTATAGTAATGTTTGACCTATTTGTAACAGGTCTCTGTATTTATTTCCATAAATAATATAGATAAAGTCAGTGCAGCCTTTTCTTAAAAGAGAGAGAGAAGCTGTCCGTTTCATGTCTGTCTCCTGCTCACAGGACTAAGTTGAAGTGTGCCAAGATGCGCTGCTATTACAAGGAGCTGCGTGAGAGAGAGCAGCAAGCAAAGACACGCAACCTTGAGCTTCTTGGGAATGTGGAGAACTTGGCATCAAAAATGAAAGAATTCTCCATTGATTGTAGCAGGCTGCTTCAAAAGAGGGTAACAACCTTGGGCAGCTTCATCTGTCCCAATATTCATCATATGCGCTTCTTAAAACAGTACTCTGTGTGTATCGTCGTTTCACAGTTTTTATCATTGAAGATGTGCGTTTGATTTGGTTTAGAGCAAATACATCAAATCAAACTGTCGCTTTGGCAGCCCTGCCTGTCTTTTGGTTGTTATTTTATTTGTTTGTGTTGTTCTGATTGTAGACGTGAAGTGAAATGTGAAGTCTTGTGTGTTATACTTACCATGATATGCAGTGACCCAAATGACAGCTGCTCGGGAGCAAAAATTTTAGTGTAGTCTGAATATTTGATTTGTATTTCCCAAAACTAAGAGAATCTTTTGAGGCACTGATTTTTTTTTTTTCCAGACATATATTCTGAGCCTCAATTAGACCATTGCTATAATCCTGTAATTGTCTGTCTAATTGTCTTCCAGTGTTTAAACATTCACACTTATTGTTGTTTGGGAACAATCGTAAACACTCCAGCACTCATTTATCACTGCACACAAATGAGAAAAAGAAAACAACAGCTCCGTCAGATTGTCACTTAAAACTGAACAGTGCTCCACAGCTTAATATCAAATTAGACAAATTGTTTAATTACACCACCACAAATTAATCGCCCTGTATTCAGATAGTGAAGTGCCTCTGAATTTGCCTTTTTGTGAAAAGAACTGGTTTTCCTACTTTCTGTGTGTGTGTATGTGTGCATATGTGTTTGTTGTATTTTGTTTTGTTGCTGAAATGGATGCTTTGAATTGCAGTAGGAAAAGATACCTGCTAATTTAGCTGTCAAGTCGAGGAGTATCACTTTGATTTTTATTACAGTAAATTGATCCTTATTACTTAATTGCTCAAATTTACACCATGACCTCAAAACATCGCATTTAATTCTAAAACACTCTTTCCCTTTCCCTCGCTGACGTTTTTTCTTCCCCACCCAGATTTTAACAGTGCTAAGATTTTTCTGCTTGTAGCTGTGTTATCACGTCTAAAAGGGGTGTAAACCGTTTGTTACTCTGGTCCCTTTTGGGAGTGCAGACATTGTCTTACGAGAATGAAGTGGGAGGTTGGAGGTAATCCCAGTGCCCTCATCTCCGCCACTGGTTAACTCGCCAAACTGATTAAGAGCCTTGGCAGGCACTATTAAGGGCACTCACAAAGGAATACACACACACTGATTAGTGCTACGTTTAGGGACATAAAAATTTTTTCTCCTCCGCTGCTTTGTTTGTAATATTTAATGAAAAAAGGAGATTATAGATTTGAGTAAATTGTAATTTCCTGTGTACATGCATGTTTTTTTTTAAGAACTAGGGTTATAAGAAAATATTATTGTTGTTTGCATTGTTAAAAATGATCTATGTTAGTAATGATTTGACTTGAATTCATTTCAGTTGGAGTACAAGAATCATATTACCAGATTGAAGAAAGACGGGAAGAAAATGGGGAGCAGGGGGGAATCAGAAGCGGACGAGGTAAGAGAAAATTATCGTGTCATCTATGGAAATTACAGTTCAGTGGGGAATTTACAAAGCTATCTGTGTGCCTTTGATAAAACTGCAGTGCTGTGATGGGATCCAATGGAAGTGTGTCGTTTTTTCAAAAGAAGAGAGTTGAGAGTTGTAGAGAAAAATACCACAACCATTATTCAGCTCAGCCTCCCTCTTCAGGAGACACTTTTGACAGTTTATATGGGGTATCAGTGTTCAAAGGCCACAATTAATTTCTAATCAAAAGCAAATTGGAAAGTGCTTGAAGTAATTACTGTTTTGCTCAAATGACTTCAAATGGCTGCTTTGGTTTAACAAAGAAGTATCACATTCTTAAAACAAAATGATATTACGCATTTTTAAAAGGCTATTTAAAACGAGAAAGAAAAAAAAGAATGGAAAAGAGTAAAGGAAAGAGTATTGCGGAAGCCTCTGGCTGCTAATGCAATCCAACTGACCGTGTGTCAGTTTTGTCTGCAGTGTTTATTTCATGTCGTGTGTGACAGCTAAAACAATATGCATCCAAACTCTTTCTGTCAGTCCCTCGAATAAAAGTCGCTGTTATGTAGATTGCTCGGTGGCGGTCGTGAGGCTGTTCATTTTTCTCGTCGTATCTGTAGTGCCGCAGGTGTCTAATCCTAGCTGCTTTGCCCGCACTGACGGTGTAGTTCAAGCCCGTGGCTGTAGCTTTCCCTCTCTTCAAGCGACTCGAGCTCTCTCGGATGAAATGTGGAAGACAGCTCATAATGACTTAGAGCATTCCGTCTAGAGCAGTCACTTGTGACTGTGCCGCATCCCCTCTCCCAAATCCCACCCCCTCCCTCCGGCCTGCCGATATTGTAATGAGCAGAGATGGGAGGAATCACTCCATTATGCATAGGCGCCACCACTGGCTGCGTGCATGTCCCCGAGGCTGCAGCATTCATTAAGGGGAGCTTACCAGCCTGAAAGCTGGGAAGCCATGATAACGGGATATGATTTTCATATTTAATATATTCCTTGGAAGAGCAGGCGCGTGCCGCAGATTGATAGAAGAATCAATTGCTACTTTAGCGAAACACTTTCTACTTTGCCCTGCAGCTAGCGATGGAATCACTCAGCCAAGAAATTAACTTTTCCTCTCACTCCATTTCTTTTTTCCTTTCTTTCTTTTTTTTTTTTTTTTTACTTCTACACTGGATCTGCCAGACAGACTGCGTGGTTTACAGTGGATGTTATTAAGCAGCTAACGGGTTGGTATTTAAGACCCTTATCAGAAAAGAAACAGAAGCCATGTTTTTTTTTTTTTTTTTTATGTGGTGAATTTTTTTCTTTTACCCATCCACCATTCTTCCTCCATAGTGCGGTATTTCTGTCATAAAACAGAGTTTAGGAGCATCGGATTGTTAATAAGATTAAAAGTTAAGACACTGATCTCAGTGCACTCAGCTGAATAGACAGTTGGAAGAAAATCTAACCTTGACCAAAAGAAATCCTAGTCAGTCTGTAAAAAGCCACAAAAAATGATACTTTGAAATGTTTTGGATTAAAGCTTATTTGAAAAGAAACCAATGTAACCTGATTGTCAGGGTTGAGTTTTGGGGCCAAGGACTAGTGGAAGTAAAGCAATGAGTGAATGACATATCAGAAATGTAGCTCCCACTTGCTGGCAATAAGGTATCCTTGACCACCCAATTAATTTTAGCACTTTTTAAACCTCTTGACTCAGTGTACTTGACATGCCTTTTTTGTTTTCTGCAGTTTTACTTCCTTTCATTTTCATGAGTATAGACATGTAGTATATCACATTTTTACAGATATATTTGAAAAATATTTAACTTTTTTACATTTGTCAAAATATTAACAAACTCTTCCCATGGATATTCAAAAGGAGATGACCCAAATAGTTGATTCCCCTCAAAATGTTAGCTTACCCCAAAATGAAAATTCTTTCACCTTTGTGTTTTTCCAAACCCGTATGACTTTCTTTTCACTGTTGTAAATAAAAGGAGATGTTGGAATTTTCACAATATACAGTGGAAGCAAATAGGGAATGATGCTAAGGATTAAAAAATGATGAAAAGCACCATGAAAAAAAAGCATGCAGTATTCCAAATTATAACCGGTTGCTATAAACCACCTTTAATATGTTGTGTGAAAAAAGAAAATCATACAGGTTTAGAAACAGTTCTATTTTACACTCATTTATATACTTGTAGTTTTTGTTAATATTTGGATTAAAAAAAATATATACCAATTTTATATATATATATATATATATATATATATATATATATATATATATATATATATATATATATATATATATATATATATATATATATATTTTTTTTTTTTAATCCAAATATTAACAAAAACTACAAAAGTATATATATATATATATATATATATATATATATATATATATATATATATATATATATATATATATATATATATATATATATATATATATTATTGTAGTGAAAGTTTTAGCAATGTATTTCTCCTTCATTTTTATTAGTTTTTTCCCCTAATATTTTCTAAAGTATTAGTTTTCAAATTAGCTTATTTAGTTTTAGTTATTTTCAGTACTTCAACTTAAACTAAACAAAAATAAGTTGGCAACTAGTCAGTTTTTTTTTTTTTTTTTAATATGTATGTATGTATTTCGGTTAATGTTCTATTTAAAGTTTTGGTTGTAGTTTTAGTTTGGGACAACATGAAGGTAAGTAAATGAGAATTTTTTTTTTTTTTTTTTTTTTGCGTGAATTGCCATTAACTCCTGTCATCCACTACTTACATCTTCCATATATATTGTTTGACTTGCACAGCTCCCGAGCAGGTTGCAGCTTCCCAGCACACAGGGATCATCACAGAGTGCTGTCATCTTCACAGGTCACCAAACCTCCAACGGCTCATCAAGAAATGATGGCGTCACAACCACACGTTCACCATCTCAGACAGAGCTGATACCTAATCATCCTTCACTCTCTCCTCTACAAAGTGGCCTTTGTATGCACTCCCATCTTTCAAAAGCCAGTGGCACTGCCATTTCATCTGATGACATTCTAAACTCAGGTGATTTTCTTGAGGGCAGACATTTGAGTGACGTGCATGAAAAGCAGATGGAGTCTGATTGGGACGTCTTTCAGAGTACAGGAGAGCAGCATAGACTAAACTCACCTCACATGATCCTGAAAGAAGCCGAAGTGTCCTTTCGATCTGTGACCGCAAAGGAGCCTGCAGACATTGTGTCATTAGAGAGGTGTCCGACCCGCAGTCCTTCCTCAGATAACACTGATCCAAGAGATTCCTCACAATACATGAACTCTGGAGGTGAGGATGAGGAAGAAGATGACTCTGCACCAAGACATCAAGATCTTTCAGGTTTGAATTTTTCTGCTCAATTAACTGCAATTGTACATTGTGATTAAGCAGATTTATTGATGTGACTTGACTTTTTTTTTTTTCGATTAGCCCATTTTAAGAATTATACTTCTAATCTTCTACATATTTCAGATCACACTAACAGCACGCATCAAGAGTTGAGAGGAAATGTTGTAATTCAAGAACAGCATGTAATATCCTTTCAAACTAAAGGTGGCGCACACAAGCAGGTCAACACACGGGAATCTGGAAGGCCTGACTTTCTCGAATCCCCCAACAGGTACAGTTGCTTGGATTGTAGGACTAATTTCTTCTTTCTGAACACAGCCAGAAACTCTATGAACCTAAAGACTTCTTTACCTAAAGAACCTAAAGAAAAAAGAAAAAAATGTTGGACGGGGTCTTGGTTCTGTACTCCAGTGTTGAGTGGATTTTTGAATTTGGTCGTTGTACTCAAAAAAATAGATGCAAATGTAACCCTGGTTAAATAAGTTTTACAAATATTATTTATTTGTATGTTGCTTGGATATAATATGATTTTTCATACATGTGAAACTCTGCATAAAATACATCTATATAAATATATGTATATTTGATTGGAGTTTAGAAATGAGTAGCAACAAATCAGAGCGCTGGGTTGTTGGCCCCGCCTCCTTGCTTACTGATCGCGTTCCTCAGATCATGTTGGAAGGCAGATGCAGAGTGACGGAGAAATGTTATCTGACGCGAGAGCGTAAAAATAGAAACATATGTTCCTTAAACTGTTAAAAGTTCACAAAAACCAAATAAATCAGAGGGTAACCACACGATATTGGATGATCCAGTGTGATTGTGCCGATCGGGCATTTCAGAGGTTACAATTTGACTCGGTGAGTTTACCAGTTTACCAGTGTTATAATTAGACTTAAAAACGAATGACAACACATTGAATGTGATAGTGGTTTATTTGTTTATTGCATACGAGACAAAATTGTGTTATATTGTGATGTTTTATTGGTTGGATTGTTTATTTGCAGTGTGGTTGTCTCAGGCCGCGTGGTGTATTAAGTGTTCATCACTGACGCCATTTTGAGCGCGCGTGCCTGTAAAAAAAAAAACCCTGGCCTGATCACAGACCAGAATATGCATTCAATATTGCATATCAATAATGCGTTACAATTAATTACATAACACAGAAAGTAAATACAATACATACATGAATACCATCATCATAGTAAATGACATTATATTCAATTACCTGTTCATTCACGTCTTTCTCTTTTTTTTTTTTTACAGGCACGCGCGCTCAAAATGGCGTCAGTGATGAACACTTAATACACCACGCGGCCTGAGACAACCACACTGCAAATAAACAATCCAACCAATAAAACATCACAATATAACACAATTTTGTCTCGTATGCAATAAACAAATAAACCACTATCACATTCAATGTGTTGTCATTCGTTTTTAAGTCTAATTATAACACTGGTAAACTGGTAAACTCACCGAGTCAAATTGTAACCTCTGAAATGCCCGATCGGCACAATCACACTGGATCATCCAATATCGTGTGGTTACCCTCTGATTTATTGGTTTTTGTGAACTTTTAACAGTTTAAGGAACATATGTTTCTATATTTTTACGCTCTCGCGTCAGATAACATCTCTCCGTCACTCTGCATCTGCCTTCCAACGTGATCTGAGCAACGCGATCAGTAAGCAAGGAGGCGGGGCCAACAACCCAGCGCTCTGATTTGTTGTTACTCATTTCTAAACTCCAATCAAATATACATATATTTATATAGATGTATTTTATGCAGAGTTTCACATGTATGAAAAAATCATATTATATCCAAGCAACATACAAATAAATAATATTTGTAAAACTTATTTAACCAGGGTTACACAAACTTGTGGTCGATTATGGAGGCCCAGAGTTTAAGCAGACTGAATGTTTGAGAAGTATACTTCAGCAGAGAGAAATGTGCCATTTTCACTGGAAGATCGAGTTTTATGATGTTTATGAGAACATTATAAGGTCCAAAAGAAAAAAAAAAGAAACAAACATTGATGAATCGTTCACAAAAATTTTTTTTAATATGCATTTACAAAATATAATAGCTGAATTTTCATTTCAGGCCAACTTTAAAGGGGTCATATGACGTTGCTAAAAAGAACATTATTTGGTGTATTTGGTGTAATGAAATGTATTTATGCAGTTTAAGGTTCAAAAAACACATTATTTACCACATACTGTACATTATTGTTTCTCCTCTGTGCCCAGCCTTTCTGAAACGTGTAGTTTTTTACAAAGCTCATCGGTCTGAAAAGTGAGGTGTGCTCTGATTGGCCAGCTATCCAGTGCTTTGTGATTGGCCGAATACCTCAACCATGTGATGGAAATGTTATGCCCCTTACCATACTGTGATGTGTGTCCCAGTCAGAACACCGGCGAGACAAGACAAAAACAATAAAACCCATTACAAATGAGCCATTTGTTTCATCCAGTGGGGACATAATTATGGATTATAATGACTTATACTGTGTTTTTTTGCGTTGCGTTGCATTGCATCGCGTAAATATAAAACCATGTCTGCATTTGTGATCGGAGAAACAACAAACAACAAACGCTACTCTACTGCGTAGGTTTTTTTTTGTAGTGCTAGCTACCCCCAGCTCTGCATATTTTGCACATCTCTCTTTTTTAACACACCTGATTCAGATAATCAGCTTGTTAGAATTGATCTCCGTGCATGGACTGTGTTCCCGTTTACATGGTCCCTACACAGTGTTCATTGCTCCCTACTCCCTGAGGAGGGGAAATCTGTTGAAGTTTACCTCACTTTCACTTTTCACTTTCAAGTAAATTAACAGATTTGCACTGCACAACCTCTTCACACACGGACAAGTGTGACATCATATACCTCTATAAATAAATAAAATTTAAATTCACGTCTCGCACACATCAGTACACTTTGAATGGAACATATATGTTCGCTTCGAACTGGAATTATTGGCAGAATATCCTGTGATGTCCACTTCGCAGGGCACTTACATTCGAATAGAACAAACGTCTGAGCAGTGGGGCGCGAGGACTGGAATCGAGAACCGCTGCTCTACACTGCTCAAAACTCACGTTTGAATCATCAGTGGAAAAAACTTTACATATGTAAACGTACTTAAAGACTGTGAGTCAGAACAGCCGGCATTGTAGTCTTCTCTCCCAGGATCAGGAAACAGTCCTCCATAAAATGTGCTGCACACATCTGAATATTTGGGTTGAATTGTTCTGGAACAGTGTTGTAAATACAACTTAAACACTGATTTCTAGTTGTGTCCTCTTTTGGAAGAACAAAGTAGCTTCTCTTTCACTACAAAACAGCGTCTCCACAACATGGCGCCACCGGCAACAGCGAGAATCAAAGGTTACACTCTCTTTCTTTGCGTGAACATTTAGGTGTCATTATACAAATCTTCCCACACTGTGATGTAGACATGAGGGGGCGTGTTTAAATGAGGCGTTTTAGGAGGGCGTTGACGAGTCTTAACTTTAAAGAATATCTCTTTGGATTTGAGACTTTAGTCTTTGCAACTTCACAGATCTTCTTTATGCACCAAGAGCTTGTAACACTCCAAAGAGAAAGGAAACCTTGAAATCGCATCATATGACTTTAAACTGTACATTAACCCTGAAAAAGAATTTTAATATTTTGTATGTGTATATATATATATATATATATATATATATATATTTATATATATATATATATATATATATTGTAGGAGCCATGTAATGGGAATATCATGTGACCTAATGTTTATGGGAGTGTCATTCATTAAGTGGGGTTAAAAACACCTCTGGGGTGTGTGCGGGAGGAAGGGAAGAATAGGGGTGAGTGCTGGAGCACATATTTTGTTGACCGTACAAGCCTGTACAAACCTGTACAAATAAAACAACAGTTAAGCTTTTAAGGAAACGCGTCACGAAAGTTATTCCTCCACTCAGCTCCTTAGCTGTCTTTGGATTGTTCTTTATGCGCCGCTACATATATTATTGCACTGTGCTTCGTTTGCAAAACAATCTGCAAATCAAATGTGAGCCTGGAGCACAAAAGCAGTCTTAAGTCACTGGGGTATATTTGTCAAAATTATCGATTTTTCTTTTATGCCAAAAATCATTAGGAAATTAAGTAAAGATCATGTTCCATGAAGATATTTTGTAAATTTCCTACTGTAAATATATTCACACTTAATTTTTGATTAGTAATATGCATTGCTAAGAACTTCATTTGGACCCTCAGATTCCAGATTTTCAAATAGTTGTATCTCGGCCAAATATCCTAACAAACCATACATCAATGGAAAGCTTATTTATTCAGCTTTCAGATTATGTATAAATCTCAATTTTGAAAAATTGACACTTAAGACTGGTTTTGTGGTCCAGGGCCACAAATGTTCCAAACAAACTTATAACCCTCCAATAAGATGTTAAAAATAATCTACGCAGTTGTTCCTGATGCCTCCTCCTTGTTTTTGATGCAAACATGCTGTTTAAACAGGACAAGTGAAAGCAAAACTTCCTTTACTCTTCTGTTTGTCCTGTTGTCAACAGTAGCTCAAGCATGTGTCAGAAACTAAATGGTCATATGTATCATCCATTGTAGACAGCATCTAGCAATTGGAATGGGTTCTATTTGCATTTTCTATTTATTGGTGTGGCCAGGTTTCAACTGTTAAAGGGTGCTATTATGCTTTTCACTTTTTCAACTTTAATTAGTCTGTAATATTGCTGTTTGAGCATAAAAAAAATCTGCAAATTTACAAAGCTCAAAGTCATGAACCGAACGATTTGTTTGGACTACAACATATATTTTCCGGGATTTGTGATATCACAAATATTGACGAATGGGACAAGACCTGGTTATGTGGGAGACACGCTAGCTTTCCTAAGGCAGACAAATTTAGAGTGATTACAATCATCCGGGTTTAAATCGCGCTCAAATGTATTTGATTTTGGTGCAATATTTACACAGAAGCTGGCAGGCGGCTATGGCAAGGGACGTGACATTTCCCGAACAGCCGTCGAGTAGTGCCAATCACAACACAAACTGGCCCAGCTAACCAATCACAGCACATTTTGTATTTCAGAAGGCGGGCCTTCATTTGATACAGGAACTATATGAGCTGTTCATGCCAGACTGGGGAGAGAGGTGTTGTAATAATGTAAAATAGGTGAAAAAATAATGTGTTTTTCGAACAACCTAGTATGAGAGCATGTTCTAGTACACCCCCAAAACAAAATCAAGACTTTGTAAAAGCATAATAGGACCCCTTTAAGTGACTTAGTGAAGTGGGTGTGGACAGTGATGTGATATAAAACCTGAATTTGCACTGCGCACTGTGCGCAGACCAATCTGTGTATGACATTACAGTATCACTAGAGCTACAGTATAGGGAGCAGACATCTCCATATGCTTTCCAGACACTTTTGCGGTATTTGATGTCATACACGATCAGTCTGCGTAGTGTGCATTCTGTCATGATTTAAACTGCCCTGTCAGTCATCTTGTCACAGTTAACATCATCTATTTTGTTTAATCTGATTTCCTATATTATCTGAGAGAAATTAAGAGGCATGTTGATTTGCCAGTCACGGGTGAATCATGTTGAGAACTCTCCTCCTGTGTTTGCATAATAATGCATTTGAAAGTTAATGACCAGACATATTTTTATGAAAGATCACAGTGTTGTTGCTATTGATTATCACTCAAACCCCTTTCTCTACCTGTCCGTCAATATCGCATATCCACCATGTTTGTAGAGTAACACTTTTTATGTGTATTTGCAGTTCTAATCGAATTCTCGATCAACACAAACTGGGTTGTGGGCAATATTAGCCATTAGAGTGTGCACGGAGCTGCACGTCAAATTTCTACTGAAAAAATACTAATTTCAACATACTATTTGTTACTGATGTCTTGCCCTTGAGTCAGTCACATGCAAATGCCCATGTGACATCACAGATTCCACAACCTTCAAATGAGCCATGCAGCTCGATTAAAGAAATGTTTTTTATACTGAGGAGGGCATTTTCAGGGTGTTTTAAGGGTACAGAAATCTCTGTGTCAAACAATCAAGGAAAATTTGATTTGTCATTAAAGTATTGTTTAAGTGTTAGGATGTTTTTTTTTTTTTAGAAAACAAGATAAAAGAAATATTATGCCTGTTGAAATCATTGAATTGTACAGCTGTTATAAAAAGGGAAGGCTAATACAGTCAGTAGTAGAGTTTCTCCAAAAAGTATAAACCACAACAACTGGGAGATCATTTATCTGTGTGTGGTTATGTCGGATGGGGATGCGTGTACATGTGCACATGGGTGTACAGATTTAATGAATTGGGGTTCTGCAACAAACAACCTCACTCAGTGGGGCTCAGTTGTGGCTTTAGGACACCTTGTAAGGAAGGCTCAGACCCCGAATCCAACATTATTGGCCTAATCCCAGATAAAGCTTTAAGGGAGCAATTTTCTCCTCGGGAGATTTGACCCCAAGTCCCAGTAGACTCAGCTATTTCTTGACTTCATAGAATTTACTGAAGAATGAAAGTGTGGGCATCACGAAGGCTCTGCTCAGGTGGATAGTTAGTGAGTTGGCATGATGTGCACATATACTAGTTATGCTATTATTTCAACATAATGGAAATATATACACATCACCCACAAATGGAATGTTTAAACACAAAATTGTTTAAAATCTTATGAATCTAAAAATATGTCTTTATATCTATAATTGACTGCACATATAGAATCCAGTCCATTTGCATTTTCACTATAAAACGTATTATATAAATATATGTAAATTTTTGAATACATATGCCTGTTAGTCTATATGTGTGGATAACAAGATTTGTAAGATTTGCCAATGTGTTGTCCCTTCAACCCCTTCATAAAACATACTTCTGTAGTTATGGACATCACTTTTGAAAATGAGACAATAAAATGATATGCATCAATTACAACTTTAACCCTCCACAACAATGTAATTTAAGATTTATACTAAATTCTTTTTCTTTCTTTCTTTCTTTCTTTCTTTCTTTCTTTCTTTCTTTCTTTCTTTATTCCTTTCTTTCTTTCTTTCTTTCTTTCTCTATTCTATTCCAATCTATTTAATTCTGCAGTGAATAAATAGATTTATGGAATTCTATTTTATCATTATTGCTCAGTGCATACATGGAGTGCATTATCTACTTTAATGAATTGGTTGAATACATACATAGTACAAAGGTATGCATGCAAATTCTGCATGGCAGAATTTTTTGGCAGAATCATTTGTTTGCTTCATGCATAATAATAAAGGCTCTGCGATCAAATGAGATGTGTATCAAAACAAACATCCCCTTCACTTTAGATGCTAATGCATGTGAAAATCCTCAGTGGTTCCCTATGGAGGTGATTGTAAAGTGTTTCCTTGTAATTTAAGACCTTTTAATAGATTTAAATGACATTTTATTGACGACACCCACCACTTCTTGGGCTGCTACGTTATTACATTTTTGCTCACATTGTCTAGATATGAATATGGTTGGTGGTGACATCTCCGGCGTGTTATTATTCGTTGTGAGTGTTTGTTGTTGAACATGAATGTGAGAGTTTGTGGCCTTGTAAAGAGGCCAGGCTAAGAACAAAGCTTTTGTAACGTTATTGTGCATGTAAGCAAGAGAAGGAGAAACCATTAGTATCAATCTTATCATTTAGTAAATACCGTGTCGCACATGTTGTGATGCGAAAGTGGAGTCAAGGCTATCGTGTGCTCGGGTCTAGAGAGGAGAGTGTATCATTGTATTCTTTCGAGCGTTCCCTTCATGAAGCTCTCCTCTCAGCCTCTCATATGACAGCACGAGTTTGTGTTTTCAAAGATCTTGATGTGCTCCAGTTGATCTTTCAACTAACCCATTGTAATTCTAACTTTGTAAAAGAAAAGATCAGCACTAAAACACCCTGTAATGGATCCAGTGTGAAGCCCTTTCAAGTATGATGCTGAATTTGTAATGACTGCGTACTGTATCTTCACCGATTGATTTGTTAACATATTCGTTTCTCAGTATTTCCATGCTTTATCTGAGTCATATCATTTCCCTTTTTGCATTCTATTTCTGAGGAGGACTAGAATATATGCTAGAGGAACCATTATTGCTGTTATGGAGAAAGCAAATTGTCGAAATATAGATAACATGTTCCTCATAAATGGCCTCAAGAGCAAACACCTATGGATGCTGCCAACAATACTCTGTAATCAGCTGCTGTTTGGGTATGTTTGGTGTTTTGAAGAGCCCTAGCGAATAAACTAGGGGGGAAGATGATGACGGAGCAGAGGGATGTATGGGGGGAGGCTGTTTCAGCCGCTCTGAAGAGGACTTTGCCCAGATGGATTGTGCTCGACAGAATGTCATGGATATAATTCACACAGGCAGCTTAATCAGGGTGTTTCCAGGAAACAACCTGCCAAAGAGAGGCAGCGATTGTTTGGTGGCCTCTGACCCCAGGGCCCATTATAGATTGTCATAAATTCTTTTTGCCCGTTTTATATGGTGGGGGTTTTAGGATTTGGGTCTAGGTTTTGCAGAAGCTATTCTATAAGGGCCACCCAGTGCTTAATTCGTCAGTGGTACAGATATGGATCTGCTAGAACAAAATGAGCCACAAACAATATTTCACATTTCTACAGCCAGTGCTTCTCATTTAAAACCAAAGAAGAAGAATATGAATATGAATAAGAATGAAAAATAATATGGTTAATGTAAGTGTTTGTTTTTTTTGTTTGTTTGTTTGTTTTTTAAATTGCAATTTTAAAGTTTTTAATTTACTTAAATTCTTAATACACATTCCTGGTCTTACTGTGCATGATTCATCAGTGCATAACATTCAGGAAAAAAATATATATATCTTGATCTTGTAAGTAAATACATGTAAAGTCAGTTCATGTAATTAATGTGACTTCAATAAAAGCAAATTATGGTAGATTTGAAAAAGAGGATATGTCTAGATGCTGTCAAGGATGAACATCATCTTCAACTTCCTCATCCCAGTTCCAAATTCCCCTTAAAAGTGGTCCCCCTCAAAAGTCCTCCAGAATCCATTGCAAACTCACTCTCAGACCAGAGAGAGCAGGTTACTTCTTGTATGAAACAAAGTTTCAGCTTTCAAATTTTGCCTTTTTTTTAAAGAAATTCAAACGATAAATACCATTTTGTGGCTCTATAATGTGTCGTGACAGAATGTTGTAGCACCTCAGTTAAAGCGGTCATCTTTTCATATTTACTAGTTAAAGCATGAAATAATCATGAATGAACATTAGAAGGTATTTTATTTCAACCGCAGAAAGACATCACAATTTTTCAAGTTTAAGTCCACCAAAGTTAATATACTCTCTCGTCTGGTTTGTTTGTCTGACAAAATGGACGGATTCTGCGATATGATTGGTCAGATCGCCTGCCAGTCAAGCTCTCTGGGAAGGGTCAATTCCAAGTTGATAATATCAAGTCCCAGCCTGTATATATTTCCCATTAAACATTCTTTTTGCTCTGAAATATGTTACATTGTATAATCAAAGTGGCTTGCAAATGTAGTTTCTTAATATACACAATATACATGATAATTTAACTTCTTGTTTGTTTGTTCTTATTTTCCAGGCTCTCCATGGAAGGATTTTGTCATCTTCTGCTCAGCATTGAGCGACGTCTCAGTGGTAAAGACATGAACCTCTACAGAAGCACAGTCAATGAGCAGAAACTCGATGATATCATCAGGTCAGAGAAGGAAGATGTTTTGTTCCCTGCTTGAGTCTGCTTCCTCTCATGGTGCTGTAGTGTTCACAGATTCAGTGGAAATTGCATTATCCTGCCTTTAAGGGCTCTCACTATAAATTAAGTGCCATTACTTTGGCACCAACAACACTCTTGCAATAAATCTTGGTTTCTAAGGGGTTTTGAATCACAGTGAATTGTTATAGTAACCATTTTGCAATGGCATCCATACATGCCAGTTTATTGTTTTCTGTGTTTATTTGTGTAGATTGATAGAAGTGGAGAATATAAAGGAGGCACTCCACATATTCTCAGTTCTAATGTCATGTTTCTTTATGTATTGCCCAGTATATGTGGTCAGTTAGGGCGTCTGGATGGTGTGGAGCTGCATGCCTGTGGTGCTGTGGTTCTGCAGCAGCTGCCCGTGTTGTCCTGCAGTCTGTCTCATGGATGCCTGTTACCCAGTGATCTGATCAACACTCACTGGTCATCAGCTACAAAACCAGAACAGATCAGGTATAGTGCTTCTTTACAGTTCTCTGGACCAATAGCATCTATTCAGGTTGTTTCACTGTTACGTATAGCAAGAGACTGTTTGAGAGCCTATTTATTTTTTCTTTTCTGTCTCTGTTTCTTGTGTTTTGAAATGATTTAACTAGAGTGTATTTTTAATTTATTACAGATTTAATGTTTTATAAGTGTAAGAAGACTTACAGATTCACAGGTCACCACTAACAAAGTACTAAGCTGTTTTTGTAATACTGCATTTTGGTTTAAATTACATCGATGATATTTACATATTAAAAACAATAAAATGCATTTTATTTTAACAATAGAATAATATATATATATATATATATATATATATATATATATATATATATATATATATATATATATATATATATGTTAATGTTTCTTGCCATTATTTAATCGTGATGTATATGAAAGCAGTGTGTTTGTAGTACATTTGTTTGTCCTGGTTTGGGATTGCAGGTCGTGTCTGTCAGCTGAAAGTGCTCTTCTGTGGGACTGCTGCTTCAGACACTTCTTACAGCTTCAGCAACAGAAAATCTTCAGCGTTGACCACATCATCCAGCTCTTCACTCCACTCCTTGTGCCAAGCAATGCCACCTATACTGAGCAGGTATCGCTCTTACCTGATTTCTGCTTCACAATAATTTCTCAGTCTCAGTTTAGGTTTTTTATTTGTTTGTTTTTTTATACTGCAAGTATTCTTGGCACAGACCTGTTATATAAAATGGTGAATTGTCTACAGCCATAGTCTAAATTGTCTAAATCATTTTGTGGTGATAAATTGTGTTTATTACTTATTTTAGTTAAATCTATCTATTAGGGCTGTAATGATACACATATTTGTATTGAACCGCTAGGTACGAGGCTTTCGGTTCGGTACGCATTACAAACCGAATGATTCGTTGGACTAATCCTATTACATTTGGAAAATAAAAGAGCTTAAAGTGTGTGAAATTTAATTTTCTCAGTGCCACTGCGCTTAACAAGACAGCCCAAATGACGTAACAGGTGTTGCGCCAGTTGCACCAGAGGTGTAGCGGACAGGCCTGCGATCACAGATCTGTATATATATTATGAAGTTACTTTTATTATTAAATCAAGATTACAATTAATTTGCCCCGCAATAATTACCACATAACTGACATGCTGCGAGGATAAAAGATTAGGCTCTTTACTCCTTGATTAAAATGTTTTAAAAAGGGTCTTTTAAAACAGGTCTAGTGTACAATGAATTATACTATTATATAATAAAAATATTAACACTGCAGTCATCAATAAAAATCAATGTAATAAGCTTTTATTTCAAGCACTGACTTTCAAAAACAACCTGTTTAACACTAAATGTGTGTCTTGACTTTTTTTTTTCACTATGTATGGGCCATAAGAGAAAAATTAGGGGAATAAAATAAACAGGTAACTAAATACCATTATCAGCATATGCTGAAGTAGATTTGTCTCTCGTTGTCTCTGAGAGAATATGTGCGTCAGATGCCGAAAGCTCTGTTACTCCATCATTCCGATTGTACTTTCACTTTCTGTAGAGTGAATTGACTGAGATTAAGATGTTCTCCGGCATAACTCTTGCACAAAGTTTGCACGTTGCTTGTGTGATATCCATTGGCTCGCCTTCATGGTTTAAAACAGTAATATTTCCAACTTTTAATATAATATAACCATTATATTTCTTTCTTTCTTTCTTCCACGGGTCCTTAGCTGTTTACAGCAGGAAACAGTTTTTATGGTGAAGTGTCGTTTTTTTTTTCTTTTTCTTTTAATGCGTCTACTAAAGCATTGCTGAAAATGTCCTTAAAGTTTCAGTGATTCATGTTAGTGTCCATAAAACCACTTTTTAATGTCTGTAGTGGTAAGTATGGAGGCATTATTATCCTGGAATATGTAATAATTACGAGAAAATAATGTTTTTAGAGTATGATGCAGCTGGCCCATTAAAATGACCTCATCCTGTAAATGTACAAGGGTCTTTTCTAGAGCAGCCCTGCTATAAAATCCAGCTTTATAAAGTTCTTTTCTTTTTTGTTAAAATGAGGTCATGGGGTTGGTGTTGCTCTCCTGTTGTTATAAGACGATGTGTGAATCTATTGCTAGGATGTGATAATAGTTGACATTTGACCTCCTTTCCTTGTCATTATTTCTGATAGTTTCTCTTGACACAGAATTTATCAGCATTTTAACTTGCATAGTGACTATTTGGCTTGCTTTATAGTTGGGGTTTATATATTGCTCATGTGTATTTCAGTTGTTCTGTCTGTTCTGTATCTCATGCAGAGAAACTGAATTCTCAGGATCTGACCGAGGATGACAATCTAACTAACAGTTTACAAAGACGTAGTAATATTAGTGTTTTGTAATATTGGTAAACAGCAGTTTTAAGTTGAGAGCAGAGCTTTGAATAAAGATAACGATTTTAGTTTTTAGTTTTTAAAGTCAGTCACCAGCTTCCCTCATGCAATGCATTGCCTGTGGTATCAGCCCTCAGATCTTGTATAATTGTATGTGAAATTTGCTAATGTGTGAAAAATACACTGATTTTTGCTAGAAAATATTTGGAATACTGGAGATTCGATTTTGTGAATTCAAATGCATTGTAAAAAGTGTTTAATAGTACTGCTGAAATGTTTAATTAACAGACTTTCAGTGGGTGCTGCTGATTCTATGTGGGAATCCTACATGTTTTATTGTTGCTGTTTTTAGCAAATTCCAAAAATTAAAAACACATTAAATCTAGTCAGGTACACATAGTGATATCATTATGAATAACATGTTCTGGAAATCTACAGGCCTGCAAAAGGATTAGTTTTTGTGAAATATAATTTTTTCTAATCATGCATGACTGGAAATATTAGGTGGTGGAACCCTGAAATAAAGACAAGTCATCTCTTTGTCATCCAGGCAGGGGAGCTGTTGAAGAGGCTTCTGACCCACAAATCTGAGAACCATCAGCCGTCAGAAAGTGAACTGTCATCTTCTTGCAGCTTGCCCTCTCTTCTGGATGAAAGTGTGGAAATCAATCCCACCAGGCCTTCCACAAAAAGTGAGCAAACTGTTGGAACACAAGGTTAGTAGGCTTGTTTGACATTTCCGCTTAGCTGGCACTTTTTTGCATTTACAAATTCTGCTTATTGCAAAGATCAGTTTTCCGGCTTCAGATGGATAGCTGTTTAAATACGCACAGGTGTTAAGAGCAATGCTCGGCCAGACAGTTTAGATCAGAGAGAGAATCTGAGAGGGACTCCCCAAAAGCAGGCAAAGCGCATGAACGGCTCATTTCCAGTGCCAAAGCAGAGAAGCATCAGCTCGGTGGCTCCGTTCTGATGAAGGAAGAGGGGACCTCGAGTACTCGCAGGTTGCCAGAGCTCTGACCCTCATGAGAATACACTTTTGGCCAAATCTCATTTCCGACAAAGCCAGCCAGCCTTCATTCTCCCTTTAAACCTGTCTTAATCAGTCCTGCTGTTCAGATTCAAAAAGCTCCCCACCCCCCTTCCCCAGCTCTCTCTCTCTTTCTTTTCTTTCTCGTTTCTCCTCTGTCTCTCTCTTCAACTGTCTCTCTGAGCTGCGCTTTCCTTTCTGTTTTTCTTTGTTTCAGGAATTCAAAGTGCTGAAGAGGACAGTGCCGACCAAAGCCCAGTGGAAAGTATTCCTATTAGAGGTAAAAAGGCAGATCGAAGATTCTTCGTTCGGGAGTTCTTCTGTGCCTGTTTTGTCTTTCTCCTCACGCAGTAGATAATGGGGGTCCCTTTTTTTCCCAACTGGATAGCTGTGAAAGGATGATCAAGGTGAATCAGAGGTCAAAGTCCCACCTGAAGAGTGGAACAGTTCCTCTAATTATCGGCAGAGAAAACAAACCCATCTCTTTTCTTCTGCCCTAGGTATGGGTGAAACTGAGATTCTCAGAGCGCATAATGCGGAGGTTTAATTGTCCGCCGGCCGGGTTGGGGGTGCCGCACAAGATCTGTCATTGGTTCTCATTATCTGCTAAACAATGCCAGCCAGAGGCGGACTTGAAAAGACTGGATGTCAAGGCATCCTTTGAAAAGCCTCGGGTAGCAAGTCCCAGCGCTAGCTCAGAAATGTAAAACTATCCATTATTCCACTTGGCTATCTGATTTCAAACTGTGCCTTTCATGCGCAGGGCTAGCCCAAGAGCGCCACAGAGAGAGAAGTCCAGCTTCTCACTGCAACTAATCAAAGGCATAATGGTAGTAGAAAACCGCCTCTGCTGTCCCTGGCTGCTCATGAGCTGTTTACAGGCGGCTAATGAAGACTGCGTTGAGTTCTGTTGCCTTTCGTATTACATCACTTTGCAATCATCAGTGGAAACAGCGTCCGAACGGTGGCCTTCCACCGTCTCCATGCCACGCACAATAGTGTTTAATGTATATGGCGAACAAAAAGGAAATCTTTAGATGCTCTTTCTACATGCTACTGATGCCTATATTTTGCAGTCATTACACCGGAAGAAACAAGCAACAAACAACATGCCATACTGCAGATATCAGGATAACGAGATGCTGGAAAGTATTAACCACTTTGCAATTTTTTTTTTTCTGTTTGCTTGCGGCATTTATAGCCGTCATACTTTTGGTTTCCATGGCTCGTTTTCAAAAATATTTTAAGCTTGAATGCTCGCTGGTTAAAGATCTCAATTTCCAAAGTTTATAGAACATGAAAGACAGAGTTTTGAATGGAATCCAATAAGATGTGTGGCAACACAAAAGCCGGCGGGCTCTTTTTTTTTTTTTTTTTTTTTTTTTTTTTTTTTTTCTCGGAGACGGCAGCCTGTCTATGTGCATCTGGATTAGATCAATAGTTTAGTGCTCACTCACTCTGTTTTTCACCTCCTCTCTTTGCTCATCAGTGGCCTTAAAGAGCTGATGTTGGTTAATCAAACATCAGGGCTCTGGAAAGTTGGAAGTCGAGGTCTTTAGTAAATATTTGACTAGCTGCTTTCGCATTTTGTATTTTTTTTTTTTTTTTTTTTTTTTTCTATAGAGACCAAAGCATATCAGCTGCTTAAACAGTCTGTGGCACAAGAGAGACACTGGAGTGACTCGGAGGAGGAGAATTCTGAGCCGTCAGGTAACGGAAAATAATAGAAAATGATCTAAAGTTGAATTGTTACATTTATTGTAACTATACATTTTTTCTGGAGAGTTTGCAGGTTGTCTGTCCAGAGTGTGTTTGTAAATAATTATTTTTAAATGGCCCATTCTCAAGAAATTCTCAAGAAATGTGCCTTTTGTGCCTAAAAGGTTCAAGTTAATTTGTTTCCCGCACCTCAGGTCTAAGGTACCAGCACCATAATTGCCAGATATTGGCATACAACCATAAACAAAAATTTTTTTTTTTTTTTTTTTTTTTCCCCTAATTGTAAATCACTTTTTTATTATAAGAATGTATGTACATAAATAGCCCTTTCTCTTTTAATCTGCATGTACAGCGCCTTAAAAACATCTTTTTGTAAATAATTTTTTTTTTATTTGAATGTATGTACATAAATAGCCCTTTCTCTTTGGCATAAGTTTGTGTTATCGCTAGTTGCTAATTCTAATCGTGTATGTGCGCCACACGCATTGCGTATTGCATCATCCACATACGGCGCTAGTAATTGCATATGAGATACAGTTAAATAGCAATATTGGTGTATAATATTGTAAACTGAAAGTCACTTTGAGTATGTGTATATTATTATTTACTGAATAAGTGAGATTGTTTGTGGTATTTAAGCCATTTATTTATCCGTTCTTCCGAGCTCATTGTGGCAGATAATTTTTATAAATGCCATTTTCACAAGTGCTAATCTAGTCTGTACATGTCTGAATCGATCATTATATTACTAATTTGCTACTATGCTATGTTGCTATTATGTTTAAGTATAAATATTATGTATAAGTAACAGAGTGAGTTTATATATCATTACTAATTGGTTATTGTTATTTCTGTTTGTTTAGAACCACTCATATTAAGCTACACTCCAAGCTACTCTGTACAGCTCTGGCATACTCTCTGCTGCCTGTACTACAATCGTTCACTCAACCAAATTCAAGAACTGTAAATCCTCTACAAGTCTGAAACCATTAAAGTGTACTTCGTCTCTGACCCGGACGACTGATGTCTGCTCAATTTTCCACCAGCACCCACAATAGTGTACCTCACAAATGGTCCTTCGAGCCGGAGTTGAAGAGCTGTCATAAGAAAGATGCATCACAGTGATCCAGATCATAGACCTGACCTTCCTGAGCCTGCAGTCAGACCCAGACGAGTTGTGCGGCTCCCTAGTTACCTGTCAGATTTTGAGCTCACTGATCATCAACAAAGGTTACAGTCAAGACAGAGAGTAGATACTTATTCTGAAATGAGTGATGATTCAGAATTGCAAGGAACTGCACCCAAGCTCACCAACACCTCCACTGAGTATGGAACGGGTATGCAGTCATGGCAGCCACTGACAGAGTGGAGTCCCAGTAGAGAGTATGATCAGCAGCGAGCACTTACTTCACCCCTCCCTGAGCTGTCATCAGAAGTTCTAGCAGAGTTCCAGCAGTTGCGGAAAGAGACAGAGGAACTGCGACGTCATTTCCTATGAGCAGATAAGGAGACTGAAAGAGAAGAATGAGGCCCTGGAAACTCAGTTGAGCCTACTTGCAGTGAGTGATCGGCCCAGTCATTATCTACAGAGTACATCTTCCCCCTGTTCCTCAACCCCGCGCGCCAATATTCCACCTGTCACTACAGATGCCAGGCCCATCCCCTCTGCCTAGATCCAAGCTACCTCCGAGACCGATTGAGAGTGCAGCAGATTCACTCAGACAAGATCGCCTGCATGACTTAGAACAGAGGCTTCGGCAGCTGGAGATGATATCACCACCAACTCATACACGACCCTCACAGCACCAGTTCTTCCCCCATAGATCTTATGAGAGAACTGATGACCGTAGAAGTGGCTACAGCTCGACCCAGTTACGTGTTCCTCCCAGTCAAGAGAATACATATAGGGGACCAGCCTCCAACCATCCCGAACTTTGTGAAGCCAGAGCAGATCCGAGAGAGTTTTCCCGCCTGCGCCTCGCTTTGGAGAACATTCTTCCAGCAGACGCTACAGAGAGATTTAAATACCAGATTCTCATTGATCACCTGAAGTTGGAGGGAAGCCCTGTTGATTGCAGACTCCTATTGCAACTCATTATACCCCTTCTCAGATACTATGGAGGCACTTAACCAACAGTACGGACAGCCTCCACCAGTTGGCCCTTCAGAGAATAGCTGAGCTTATGGACGGTCCGAACATCAGCCAAGGGGACGTGAGAGCCTTCCGAATGTTTGCACTGAAAGTTCGCTCTTTAGTTAGTATGCTTCAGCAGCTGGTGAATAAAGGCTACATGGAATTAGAGTGCGGTTCCCATGTATCAAGACTGTTGTGTAAGCTTCCACATGATCTGCAGACTAGTTTTAGACGGTCTGTCCATCCCCAACAAGTTTCCCATCCCTACCTTGCTCGATCTCTCAGCATGGTTAGAATTCGAGCTGCAAGTTCAAGAAGACAGTACCAGGTTCTATCCTTCAATGAGTAGGCCAATACCTATACACAAGAGGGGACACCAGAGAGACACAAGACAGCCAATGAAGGCCACGAGTATTTTCCTCGGTACAGAGACAGACGGCAGTGACATGCCAGGTAAAGCTTCCGACCCTAAGCCCAGAGACAGGAAGATGTTCTGCCCATATTGTGATGCTCAAGACCACTACTTGAATGGGTGTGCCAGTTTCCAGAGACTTAACAGAGATCAGAAAGTGCATTGGATACAATCGCACAAGAGATGTTGGCGTTGTGGAAGAACCCATCAAGCAGCACAGTGTAACCTCAAGACACCCTGCAAGAGTTGTAATCGGCGCCATCTGTACATCCTCCATGAGGTTAACGATCGATTCTTTGTGAAAACACCTGAGACACCTAAGGTTGGACCTTCAGAGAATTGCTTGGTTAACACAACCACAGAGACACTGTATCTAGATCGGCCCACTGACAGTCGACGTGTCTTACTAAAGATCTGTAAAGTACTCCTCAGAAATGGCAGTCAGTGCTTAGAGACGTACGCCCTCTTGGATGACAGGTCAGAGCGCACCATCCTCCTTCATTCAGCGGCCCAGCAGCTTGAATTGACTGGTCGACCCGAAGAGCTTGTTCTACGTACAGTCAGACAAGACCTTCACATCCTGCATGGTGCATCAGTAACCTTCACGGTGTCACCAGCGTCCCAACCCAAGACTTCATTCAGGATTCGTCAAGCCTTTACAGCTGAGTCATTGGGATTAGCCGAGCATACATATCCAGTAGATGAGTTACAACGCAAGTATAGCCACCTACAAGGTCTACAGTGCCATGACCTGTTGAATCCGTCCAACCACTCCTCCTTATAGGGTCAGATTACCCTCACCTCATAACCCCAGTAGAGCCAGTTCGTCTAGGCCCACCTAACGGTCCTGCCGCTATCAAGACCAGACTAGGCTGGACCCTGCAAGGTCCCACTCAAGAGATCAAGCATTGCCTTCCAGCCAGCAGTGTCTCTTTACTGCTACTTCAAGCTCATATACCAACCTGTACAGACAAGTTGAGAAATTGTGGCAACTAGACGTGATCCCGTACCGCAGTGAGAAACTCATTACTCGCTCTAAGCAAGATCAAGATGCCCTTGCACTGCTCGAGTCCAAGACTACTAGAGTTACAGTAGATGGAGTAGCCAGATATGCCACACCCTTATTAAGAGTGAAAGATATGCCTCTCCTGCGAGCTTCCCCAGATACCACTCTGCCTTGTCTCAGAGGAATTGAGAGGCGATTAGTCAGAGATCCAGCACAAGCAGCAGCCTACCAGGTGGAGATGAACAAGTTGAAGGAGGCAGGATATGCACAAGTCATACATGCCGAACAAGTGGAGCAAGCTAAGGAGTCGTGGTATATTCCCCACCATATGACACAACATAACGGCAAGAACAGAGTCGTCTTCAACTGTTCATTTCAACATGGAGGGAAAAATCTCAACCAGTTGCTTCTTCCTGGTCCCACGCAGGGTCCTTCTCTGATGTCTGTCCTCCTGATGTTCCCTGAACACACTGTTGCCTTGGGTAGTGATATTCGAGGCATGTTCCATCATGTGTGACTGCTACCAGAGGACCGCCCACTGCTAAGAGTCCTTTGGAGGGACATCAACTGAGATCAGTCACCCCAAGTTTACGAGTGGCAAGTTCTTCTGTTTGGGACAACATGCAGCCCTTGCTGCGCGACTTTTGCCCTCCAAAAGCATGTCATCGACCATAGTCAGCCAGGCGAAGATGTCAGAGAAAGTATACAGAAGTACTTCTATGTAGACAACTTCCTCCAGAGTTTCCATACCCAAGAAAGAAGCCAGGGCACGGGCATCTAAGTTGCGAGACCTCCTAGCCACAGGAGGATTTGATCTAAGACAGTGGGCCAGCAATGCCCCTCAAGTACTGGACTCTATCCCATCTGAAGCCAAGTCAAGTAACCTGGTATTGTGGCTGACCCAAGAGCAACCAGAAGCACAAGAGTCCGCACTTGGACTACTCTGGCACTGTACCTCCGACACACTGTCATACAAGTATCGCCCCATTGAATGCTCTGCCCCTACTATGCGTCATATTTACAAGGTTCTGGCTAGTCAGTATGATCCCCTAGGGTACATCATCCCTTACACCTCGAGAGCTAAAGTCCTAGTCCAGCGTCTGTGGGACAAGAAGAGGGAATGGGATGACCCTCAACTTCCAGACAAACTGCTCCAAGCCTGGCGAACATGGGAGCAAGAGTTACCAAACATTAAGCACATCTCAATTCCCAGATGTTACGTTACTTTAAAGTTGGATAACCCCCAAAGTATCAGAACCCTACACATTTTTCTGTGACGCTTCAGAGCGAGCTTATGGCTCAGTAGCCTACATCCATACACTCAGTCCTCAAGGAGACATGGAGATAGCTTTCTTGACTGCCCGTTCCAGAGTTTCTCCAAAGAAACAACAGTCCATACCTCGTCTTGAGTTGTGTGCCGCTATGACAGGAGCACAACTAGCCAAATTACTGAAGACTGAGCTCAGTGTTCCCATACATCAGGTCACACTCTGGTCGGATTCCACCACTGTGCTGGCATGGATTCAAGCTGATTCGTGTCGATATAAAGTCTTCGTCGGAACGAGAATAGCAGAGATACAGGAGCTAACAGACCCCAAGGATTGGCGTTATGTTGATTCCAAGTCTAATCCTGCTGATGACATCACTAGGGGCAAGACCTTGGCCGAGCTAGCCAAGACAAGCCGATGGAGTCAAGGCCCATCATTCCTTCTCCTGCCTGCAGATCAGTGGCCTCAGAGTCCTCTCCTACAGCTACCTACTGAGGATGCAGAGCTGAAACAGGTCACATTCTGTGGACTTACAGTTCCTGTCCCCCACCCAGCATTGCCTGATTGCAATCAGTTTGGATCTTATAAGGAACTACTTGCAGCTACAGCTAGAGCCTTGCATGGGGCGGCTACCCCTACGGAAGTGCTAACAGCCGAGAATTATAGAGAAGCCGAACTAGCTCTCCTTCATCAAGCACAAATCCATAGTTTCCCAATCGAGATGGATCATCTTAAGTCAGGAAAACCTCTACCAATAAACAGTCGTCTCTTGTGTCTTGCCCCAGAGTATGACAGCAGTACCCACCTCATCAGAGTTGGTGGTCGTCTCAGACGAACAGAGCAGCTAGACGAATCCGCCATACACCCTATAGTCCTCGACTCTAAGCATCACCTAAGCAGACTCATCATCCAGGACTTCGATGAAATTCTACACCATCCGGGAGCAGAGAGGGTGTTTGCTGAAATACGTCGTAAGTACTGGATACTGAGAGGCCGAGAAGCTATTCGGCATTACCAGAGAACGTGCTTAGGCTGTAAACAGTGGAGGAGGCCAGCCCAGCATTCCCAGGATGGCCGACTTGCCTCTTTCAAGATTGCGCTTACATCAACCAGCCTTCTACTCCACTGGAGTGGTGATTGTTTTGGCCCTTACCTCATCAAGATTGGGCGCAGACATGAGAAACGATGGGGTATCATATTTAAGTGTCTGACAACGAGAGCTGTATACCTGGACCTGCTCTATCAGATGGACACAGATTCATTCTTAATGGCCCTCCGAAGATTCATCTCCCGCAGGGGCAAGCCATTTGAGATCATCTCTGACCAAGGTACAAAACTTCAGAGGTGGCGAGAGAACACTACAAGAAGATTTTGCTGTGCTCCATCCTTCCCCTCCATGAAAAATTAGCCAGCCACCAGATTAGTTTTAAGTTCAACCCCCCCAGGAGCTTCACACTTTGGCGGCCGTTGGGAACGAGAAATAAGATCCCTGAAATCAGCTCTTTGTTCTACTATAGGGGATCAAATTGTGACAGAGGAAGTACTGCGTACTGTGCTTGTTGAGATTGAAGGCATTCTCAATTCAAAGCCAATCGGATATACGTCCTCAGACATAGCTGACCTTGACCCAATCACACCCAACATGTTGCTCATGGGGCGGCCTGACTCATCCTTGCCACAAGTGGTATATCCTGAATCAGAGTTGCTAAGCAAACGGAGATGGAGACACAGTCAGCTTTCTGGCAGACCAATTCTGGAGACGTTTCCTCCGTAACTATCTCCCAGACCTGCAAGTCTGACAGAAGTGGCACAGAGAGGCAGAAAATCTACAGCCAGGCACAGTTGTCATGATTGTTGATCATCAACTACCCCGAGCTCTATGGCCAGTTGGAACAAGTAACAAAAGTGTTTCCTGGAGAAGATGGGCGAACCCGGACTGCAGAAGTGGAAGTCAAGAATAAGACCTATCTTCGTCCCATCACCCGGCTCATCAGCCTCCCAGCTTTGCCAGATTGAGTACTCTGTAGTACTATCCCTTACCTTCGTGCCTTATCTAAATTACACATTTCCACAGCAAATGTGGGGGCGGCTGTAGAAAAGACCGGCTATGTAAAGAGGCATTAGTGCCCCCTTGTGACTTTAAGAGCTATTGCGCTGATGACTTTGGGCATTTCCCTTTAACGATCCCTTTAACAGTATTAACAAGACGCAGTTCAGACATTCTTCGCTGTTGTTCATGCCGTTGTTGTTTTCTACTGAGTGCGTTCATATACAAGTGAGTGATTAAGTTTATGTTATTCATTCTCTTTAAATTGCTGTATTTGAAGGCATAAGTTTGTGTTATCGCTAGTTGCTAATTCTAATCGTGTATGTGCGCCACACGCATTGCGTATTGCATCATCCACATACGGCGCTAGTAATGCATATGAGATACAGTTAAATAGCAATATTGGTGTATAATATTGTAAACTGAAAAGTCACTTTGAGTATGTGTATATTATTATTTACTGAATAAGTGAGATTGTTTGTGGTATTTAAGCCATATTTATCCGTTCTTTCCGAGCTCATGTGGCAGATAATTTGATGCCATTTTCACAAGTGCTAATCTAGTCTGTACATGTCTGAATCGATCATTTATATTACTAATTTGCTACTATGCTATGTTGCTATTATGTTTAAGTATAAATATTATGTATAAGTAACAGAGTGAGTTTTATATATCATTACTAAATTGGTTATGTTATTTTCTGTTTGTTTAGAACCACTCATATTAACCTACACTCCAAGCTACTCTGTACAGCTCTGGCATACTCTCTGCTGCCTGTACTACAATCGTTCACCTCAACCAAATTCAAGAACTGTAAATCCTCTACAAGTCTGAAACCATTAAAGTGTACTTCGTCTCTGACCCGGACGACTTATGTCTGCTCAATTTCCACCAGCACCCACAATAGTCTACCTCACATGACTGTTATTCATAGTAAATATTCTCTGTATTTTATCAGACAAATACATGCTATTTCTAAATACATTACAAAATTGTGTATAAATGCATATAATGCATTTTTAATATTGTAGTATAAATGTGTAATAATAACACAGCCTTTCTCTTCTTTTTTAATTTATTTATTTTTTATCCAAAGACATCAACAAATTGGAGAAGTCTAAGGCACTCCTGGACTCCTTAATGCAAAATAGGCGGTAAGTACCTGAAAAAAAAAAAAAAATAATAATATATATATATATATATATATATATATATATATATATTATATATAAGATTTTTTTTTTCCCATTTGTCCTCTTTTAATAAAAAACCAGTAAGTGTTTGTCCTTGAAACACTGTTAGCATCATTAACACAAGTTCATGTGGGAGGCATCAGTCAAGCTGTATTTTCATTCAGAGTTACCTCTCTCATCATCGGCATTATTTGATTGCTTCGGTAAATCAGGACTTTGAATGATGAAAAAGGATCTTGAGGGTGCAATGTTTAGGTTTTCACATCAACACAAGTTCACACAATCAGCTAAGACACGCAGCCCTCCCAGCATCGCCTCTCCTCCACGAATCCATTAGGGCAGGTAATGGATGGGTAAACCTCGAGAAGAGTAATCGTCTCTGATTTCACATGCTTTTCCAAGCATCACGCTGACACAAGGGACGAAAGTCTCCCTCCCTGTCTCTGCGTCCTTTTTCCCCCCTCTTTTTCATTTTCTCTCTTCTGCCCAGTCTTTATGCCCACTGTTTGCCCGCCTCCCCTCGCTCTCTCTCAGCTAGTTTACAATATTTGCAGAGGAAAGGGTATAATGATCGCACTCTGATAGAGCTCTCTGATGGACGCCACAGTCTGCCCAATGAATGGCCTCATTAATAAACATAAGCTGTCTCTAGTGCGAGATGCTTTTGGATCAACCCAGAACCTTACAAAGCTCCTGAGAGAACCCTGACGGAGACTCTGCATCGCTTGTGGAGGGTTCGAGGTTGTTTAAAGCCCAGCAAAGATGAAGGTTAGCATTGGTGCATTTGCTTTGCTTTCAGGTAAAAAATTTTGTGGCACTTTTTTTTTTTTTGTGCTGTGTTGAAGAATTCCTCTTCTGCCAGTCACTTCTTGCGCTTTATTGCCTCTACAAGTACCCTGCACTCGAGCACCAGTAGAACACTACATGTGCTGTTCCCCCGTCCTCTCGTCTTTCTCGCTCTCTCGTCTCCGTCACTTACTGCTGTCATTCTGTCACTGAGCCGATGGGCACATTAAAAGACCCTCTGCTTCGGACCAAAACTCCCGACAAAATAGTAATAAAGCAAAATAAAATAAATCAAGTGCCTCTCTTTCTTAGCCGTAATTATGATTTTGTGCTTAAGCCGAGACCATAGCTGAAGAATCAGAGTTTAAAGCAGGCGCTTTGGTGCAAAAAATGCATTTATGGGCCTTTGTGCACCTCCTCATTATGTGTGGGGCTGATTCATTAAGTAATTGGTTTGCAGTTGTTTACATGAGTATTAAGGCCCCCTATTCAGCAGTCTTTGAGAGATACATTGTGCAAATGTTGCATGTTATGAATGCCCAATGAGAGGCGGGGGGCCAGGCCTATTGGCCAAACACTGCGCTGGGCTGAAAAGACCAGAGAAAAGCGTCAGGCGCTGCCTTTGCATAGCAATGACTCGCCCATAATAAGCTTTCCAGATTAAATACATGCAGTCCATACAAGATGCAAAGAGATACTCTTAACACATTTATGTGTGTTCATTTCACTATTATAGCACTGAAGAGAATTGGGGTCTTTCATATCCACCCCCGTTTTTTTTTTTCTTAATTCCCTTCCCTGCACTCTCGTCAATGTGTCGTTTTTACTGCGAAATACTTTTATCGAACACAGCGTTTTATTGTGTTATAATTCAGAGGCTGTGTGGACAGACCAGGCGGTATTTGTTACGCCTGTGTGCCGCAGTGATTCAGGAAGGAGAGCACTGGAATAAGCAGCTGCACTCCATGTAAAGGCCTCTTGTTTCTGCGCTTTGTTTAAGGCTGCATGCCACAGCTTCCTCCTCTTCAGCCGCTATTGTGTCCTCTGCTACTGCAGGCATGTAGCGCAGATCTCGCTCGCTCGCTGTTTCTAAATGTCCCACTCTGTTGCTTTATGAAAAATAAAAGGTTAGGATTAGTAGTAGGTTTGTGTAACATCTTAACCAATATTTCATCAGTTTCTCACACTGAGGAAAACAAATGCTTGTGTAACTCCAGCAGGACTGATAAAATGTAAAGGAAGAAGATCTTTTACACACCCTTGTTAGAGTTTTTCTAGTCTGACATATTTGCACTTAAGTTTTGTGTCACTGAGATACTACTAAGTTTTAATTTTCATATTTTTGTCTAGATGATCTGTTGTTTTTATTCATTTTTATTTCAGTTTTAGTTTATCAAGTTAAACTAAATTAAAATTAGAAATATTGCAATGAGAAATACAAATCTGCCAAATAGCTAAAATTATTATTTTTGAATATTTTATTGTTTAGTTCAAGTAACAACATTTTTTCCTTCTTATGGTTTTACTCAACTAAAATAACAGTGGTGAGTGTGTCTTTAGCTGTGCACCAGTGAATGAGCGTGTGCGGGGTGGTGGGTGTAACTAGGGTAGCACTAAACAGCAGTAGCCAGTGGGGGTCACTCTCTTTCTTTGTGCCTCATTATGTCCACCTGCTTTTGTCTGCTAAAAAGAATATCCTCTGTATGCATAACAACATTTAATTCACTGAGCAAAAAATTACACTTTCTTTATTTCCGAGGTGAGGTCTTCATTTTGTTATATTAAATTAATACCAGAGGTTTAAAAAGGGCAATAATAACAGTGACCCAGTTCCCTTGAGGTGCTGTCTGTGTGTACACAACCACAAATAAATAGAAAAGCCCCCCTGCCTGTTCTCCTGCAGTTCTTGTTCTTGGCCAGCAGAGGGAACTCATATTTAGCGCAGCCGTTGGTACCCAGACAGTGGCAGAGGGTGACAAGTAGAGGGCGCTCTCTCTGCTGTTCTGAATCATTACCTCACTCAGGGGTCTAATCAATGGTAAATCAGTGCTGCTGTGGGTCACAGCTGGGACCGGTGTAGGAGGTGCTACTGCTACCTTGCACAAACACACGTTCTATTAGCATAGCTGTGGAGGCGTATAGATGTTTATATTCATATGCTATATTCTCATGACAGGTATAGATCCATTTATACTTATAGACTGAAAAATGAAATTTGTTCTAGAAACAATTTGCATAAAATTGATCTTAATTTCACAATTATTTACAATGAATTGTCAAGTAACACACTGGATTAGACATGGATCATGGCATTAAGTGAATCTATCTATTAGTTTAATCAATAAATTACATTTGTTTTTTAAGATACGTAAATATCTGTGATTTTTGACATAACACGCATACATTTTGTTTTACTTTATAAACAGACTATTTCAAAAGGAACAATATCACAATGATACACTTTCATCAAATGTAATCGCAGAGCTATAATCGTACGTGATCACAGGTATTATGAAAATAACTTTGCCCAGACAACAAACGCAGACTAACCGCAGTCTATTTACATGAAGTGTATTGCTGCATAGGATGCAGAGAGACGTCTTTTATTCATAGCTCATAGATATCATAACAACAACCCACACACCCCATATATTAATGTATCAAATGCTTGCCTAAAAACGCACTGGGGCACTTTTCATCAAATATCGCAAATACATCCAAATGCTCAAAACAACGTGGAACAGAGGGAGAGCGGAAAAAGTAAACGCCGGAGCGGAGGGAAATAGAGAGAGGTTGCCGTCAAAGCAGTAATTTGCATCATTTTACACATTACATTCACCTCTGTGTATGAGACGCAGCCAAACAGTGGCCAGCCATGTCTTACATATTCAGATTCGTTGCCTCAATTAAGTGAACCTCAGTGCAAGATGAACTGGCATAAATGTTTATGGAAATGGAATATTAGATTGGAGGGTCAGTGGCATTCACAGCTCTCTATGATAATAGTGTCTTGAAATCAGACTCGTCACTGTCTGAAGTGGCCCAGCTGATAGAGCATTCCCATGGCAAGCAAGTTATATAAAAGAATAGCCCTATTTACCCACCCAAACATGTATTTATTATTGAGCTCATCATGACTAAAGGGGGAAAAAGCCCTCAAATTTTGCTTTAGCGTTCGCTGCTGGGAAAGAGAAAGGCCTCCCTATTTTCAGCTTTCAATTTGAAAGGGAGATGGAAAATTGGACACAAGATGTTTATTTGTTAGTTTATTTATTTTTGCAGACAGTTTAGTATTTAATTTTCTTAAATCCCATAAAGCATTTTTAAGCATGACCCATCAATGTAATCGTTATTCAAAAAATGTCCTTTATGTCCTTATAGTGACAGCTTATGTACTAGGACATGACAAAACGTACTCCTGGATTACAAAATAAATAAATATATAATATATACTATGCAATAAGCATACACTACCTTGTTGGTAAAAAATATTTTTTAAAGACATTTTTAAAATCATTTTTATTATTTTTAACTACACATCAGAGTATTCAGAAAGTTGATCATGGTTTCTATAAAAACTTGAAACAGCATAACTGTATTCAACATTTATAATAATAAGAAGAAATGGTTTGTAAGCACCCTATCAGCATATTAAAATGATTTCTGAAGGATCATGTGAAACTCGATCCTTCAGATGCTGTAATGGTGCTGAAAATTTAGCTTTGCCATCACAGAAATAAAATATGGCACAATAAAAACCTTTTAAATTGCAGTAATATTTCACAAAAATACTGTATAATATTTTGGATCTAATAAATGCAGTATTGGTAACTTTTTAAAATAAGGTAGTGTATGTGAGGAATAATGTACAGTCAGTCTGACCATGTATTATGCAGCTGCTTACCAAATAAATTATAATTTATTTTTTTAATACAAGAAGAATGTGAAATCTACCAAAATTATATTGTCAGTCAGTATACAAAAAAAAAAAAAAAAAAAAACAGAGAGCTAAACAATAAGTAGAATAAATATACTATAACAAATTATGATACACAAGAGTATTTCTAATGCTTATTATACATGTTTTGAATGTGCTCCCATCATGCTGTCTATGCAACACAAATCTCAAATATCTCCAAATATCTGCTGATCATATTTAATAAGGACTGTGCTCGGTCCACCTTAAAGGGCCATTTTGAGCAAGAGGATGATTACTGTCTGCATTGATGTGCTCTGCAAGACTGCACCCTTAATAGTATGTTTCTGCGGGGGGTTGCTTCTTCTAAAGTCATTAAAAGTAACCTTCACGATCGGTCTATATTGTAAACTTTGATGAAAAAGAATTCAGCTGCCAGTATCTGTTTCAGAAAGGTTTTTCACGGGCTTCATGTCAGTCATGTCCTTTGACCCTGAGAGTGAATGCATCAGTGGTACTTTATGTATCTGTCTACTGTAACTTTGATGCTCTATGTTTTATGAGTTTGGAGTTGTATTCTTATTGAGTCAAAGGTGATTTATGCAACTCTTATGTTCGTTCTGACCCTGATCATAGTATCTGCATGCATGCATCAATAGAATTTATGAAATGTCGTACTTTGTGCAGAGATGCTCTGGAAACAAAAGAGCTAAGCTGAATTATATGAGAGCCAGCCTAATTGAGTTCAACTACATCTTTACAGCTCTTTTGGTCAGTGTCAAGGTTGTGCCCACGTGACTGAATTAGCCATCAGGTCGGGGGGGCACACGTGAATACACATACAATCGGTGTTTGGTTTATTCATCCAAATGCATCAAAGGGAAACTCTTGCTCCCAGAATCCTTTAAAGTACACAGACGTGAAAACAAAATCAATGATATGGATGTATGAAGACATGGAGGGTGAGGATGAGGGTGAAGATGAAGATGTCATTGTTGATCTGAATAGCCCTGTGCTGATGTAAATGAAGAAGGAAGCCTGTATGAAAAGTAGCGTGAGCTTTTGCATATGCATCAATGCAGATCAAAGGCTTGTCAGGGGTCATGCATTTACATAGAGATATCAGTGATGCTATGGGAACCTGGGAACCCGGCAACCCGGCACTCAGGCCACTTATGAATAGAGAGCCCTGACCGGGTCCTTCAGCGCCATTAGAAAAGAAGTCAAGGAAGTTTATTTGGCCACTCGCCCCATCTGAGGGGAAATGATGTTCTTCAGGGTTTGGTTAGGTACCTTTGAAAGAAAAGTTGGCGTTTTGGTAAGAGATGATGGCTTCCTGGAGCATTTTACATGTTGCGGCTGAATTGATGTTGAGCGATGACAAATGTGTTTTACCGATTGTATGATGAGATTCAAACATTGAGGTTTCTTTTTTTCGTCTTCTTCTTTTCTTTGTGCTTCTATGTTGTGAAACAAAATGTTATTGATATTACATATGTGTAACATATTCATATCTCTTGTTTTTTTTTTTTTTTTTTTCATTTCTCACAGGAAGACTGCAGAAAGTAAAGCTTTCTCTGCTGTCCAGTCAAAGGGTAAGACCGCTGTACAAATGACTAAAGTATTAAAAATGTGGTGTCTAGATGCAGCTGCCAGCACATTGTCCAGATGTCTCTTTATTTTAATGCTTACAATCCACATTAAGATACACTACTACTCACGAACAGTTTACTGTACTGCCTACATTTTGTAAGTACACTACAAGGCAAAAGTTTGGAATAATTATGCTTAATAAGACTGCATTTATTTAATCCATAATACAGTAAAAACAGCAATATTGTGAAATATTATGAAAAATTATCAAAGATGGCTTTTTACTATTTTGAATATGTTTTCAAATGTAATGTATTCCTGTGATGGTAAAGCTGAATTTTCAGCAGCCATTACTCTTTAATGTCATATTCATAAAACATTATTAATAATGTTTCTTATTAATATCAATATTGAAAAGAGTTGTTGCTGCTTTGTGGAAACTGTGATGCTTTTATTTCAGGATTCTTTAATGAATAGCCAAGTTAAAATAAATAGCTTATATTTTTATATATATATATATATATATATATATATATGTGTGTGTGTGTGTGGTGTGTGTGTGTGTGTGTGTGTGTGTGTGTGTGCATGTGTGTGTGTGTGTGTGTGTGTGTATATATATATATATATATATATATATATATATATATATATATATATATATATATATATATATATATATATATATATATATATATATATATATATATATAGTCAACATTTGAAGTGGATCAAAACCTTTCATTAAAGTTGTGCAAAAACCTAAAACCAAAATGTGTTCTTGTCTTAGGACAACTTTGATGAACTTTTTGATCCACTTCAAATGTTGACTACTATAATATATATATACTACACTTACACTACCATTCAAAGGTTTGGGGTATCACGGTTTCTAAAATATATGAAGCAGCACAACTTTTATCAGCATAATAAGAAATGTTTCTTAAGCAGCAAGCACTGAACACTGGAATAATGATATAATTTGATCAACGCTATAAATTAAATTTTAGTAGATTTTTTTTAGTAGATTTTAGTAGATTACAATACAAAACAGACATTTTAAATTATAATAATATTTAACAATATTACTGTATTTTTTATTAAATAAATAGAGCCTTAGTGAGCATAACAGACTTCTTTCAAAAACATTGAAAAAAAACCCCACTTTTATATCATATTCATGGGCAAATTCATCTCTGCCCCCTTGCTGCAACCGATGTTAATGGTGTACACATATATTTTTGCTTGCAGCATTTTGGGGAGAATCAGATGACAGCAACTCTGAGATCGAAATGGCCTTGCGTCCTCAGTCCCGCACCACCAGCAGCCACGACTTTGATGATTTTTATGATTAACGTTTCTCTTTTGAGAGTTCACACTGTCGAGTTTTTTCAATGAGCAGTTAATATGTTTGAAAGAGATGCCTTTATACAATCGCAAAACAAACAAAAATCTTCACTGAGGAATGAGTGCGACATTCCACGAAAACAAAAAAGAGCCATCCTCTTTATTGTGGCCAAAGACTGTGAAGGGTTTTCAAAACATGTCGGTGTTAACCCTGCTTGAATCTCTTTAGCTGAACAACACTTGGACCTGGTTGAAATAGATTAAACTTGGATTTTAAAGTGATTCCTTTGCACTGTGTTGAATATTACGCATTTTAGATGCTGCAGGTACCTGGCGGAGAGTTGGAGTGGAATGCTCTGAGTCAACTCCTATGAAAAGCCAGTGCACAATGGCCACTCTGCATGCTGCTGAAACACCTTTGAACTCACTCAAGTACCCCTGGCCCATTTAGGAGGACAAAATGCGTTGTGCTCATCTCAATATAGAAACAAACGCTCTCTTTATTTGTGGCGGTAGAAAAGCGATTTCGTCAGCCGAACGTGATGCGAGCGTCTCCCTGACTGACGATATGCGTGCAGCAAAGTCCACTTCACAAAAAAGTCGCACATTTTTATGCCCTCTGGCTGATTCTTGGGGGATGTCAAGTTAGTTTTTATATATTTTGCGTCATAGCCACAGACATCTGTGTTACTGTACAAAGCATGTGACGTGCTGGCTTCGATTTATTGTTATAATATACCCCTCTAATGGCTATTTTTAGACTCCACATGATAGTTAAAATTACAGATAATTATGATAAGGCATTGAAAAGAGCACTGATCAAACACAGCAATATCATTACAGTAATCATGGTTATTTTTCCAAAACAGCCAATCAGTGATAACGACTGTAACCCTTTTTCTAATGGACCTGAAAATAACATTGCAAACTAAAATTGCTGTGCACGGATTTCCAGAACTGTTTCCCAGCCATCAATAATCTACATCGCCCGTGATGGGGGATTGTCATTTTGTCTGTGACTCCGGGTTCATTTGGTTTCATCATATTTAACATGCACGGAGGCATGTTATCCTGTAATGATACAAAACCTGCAGCATTCTATCCATCAGTATGATTCCATTAGTTGGCTTTTAAGTAACTTTATGAGGCCGAACCTGCTAGAGTAGGACTCCACACTCATTAGCCGTAATGGCTGCAGCCAGCCTTGACCCGCACGTGTCGAAACGCGCCTGCATAATTTGGAGATTGCTAAAAAGCTCCCCTCACATAATATCTGTGTTAAGGATCATGTCAACAGATACTTGTGTGATGGAGGAAGCTCTGTGAGAGAGTTACGTTGCGCCGGCCCATAACAGCGCTTTTTAAAGGAACTGTCTTTCGAGCGCTACGGCCCACGGACGTGCTAATAAAAAAAAAGTCGAACATGGAGTGCGACTTGCAAATGATGTCACATCAAAACAGAGGAAATGTTTTGCTTTTGATTTCTTTGGCAAAAATGTGTGTACGACGCCACTTTGTAAGCGTGCACGACGGTCTCCCAGCAGGGAAGGTCATTAAAGCATTCAGATTCAGAGACATTCTTGGTTTAAATCATCTGTTTAATGGTGTATAGTGCCTGATTTCAAGGCTCAGTTAGGATGTCTGCTGCTGAATCTCCTTTCATCTGATGAATAAAATCAGTCTGCTCTACACATTTAACTCTTTTCTTATTTTATTAAGAAAGTCAGTGTTTTTATCTAGCTGTTATCAGTGTTATGCATGGTATGTGTGTAACATGTCACATGGTACATTTCAAAGCCACTTTTATACTCATGCCCTACAAAATGCCCTGCTTTCTTTTTTTCAGATTTATATAATGATTATGTTATTATTATTTACAATAATTTAGTAGTACTTTAAAATGGTTGTGCTGGAGTGTGGAGTCTCTGATAAATAGTTTTTAGAAATGTCTTTACAGCCACTTTGATTCATTTAATGCATCCTTGCCTAATAAAAGTGTCCTTCAAAAAAAAAAAAGTTTATATATATATATATATAGATATATATATATATATATATATAGATAGATAGATAGATTCATAATGTGTTTAAAACATTATTTTATCATATATTAATTTAGCTTTAAATGTTAAGATGATTTTGGTCAAGGTCTCAGTTATCATAAATAACTTTTTTCTTCTTCGGTCCACTGTAAACTGTCAGTGTGTTTAATGGAGACTTTGTTAGAAGGTTGAATCCAAGTTAAATAAGTGGTTCAATTGTTCGCAGCACTGGGCACCTAAGCTAAACTTACGTTTTGGCGATGAATGATATGCAGCGAAGGCCAGACATGTCTGTTTTTGTATCAGGAACAATCTCAGACAATAAAAGAAAGGAAGACCTAGATGAAAGCAAGTAGGGAAGTTAAACACTCTCATTAACAATGATATGCCAGCATTGTGCTATTTGCATATTGCGTGTTTGTGTAATTTATTCACGCTTATTCGACAAGTTGAAGTTTCAAGTGTGTCCCTTCCACTCTCCCCCTATCCACTTTTATTTTTATCAGGGAATAATGATTTAAAACAAGGTCATTTGATCTTCTGTTTCAATAGACCTTAATGAAATATTCATTTACTCGCCTGTGCTTTCTCTGACAGCGTTTTCTGTGGATGAAGACACAAAGGCTGTGCTTTTCATCATTCAAGCCCACGTTTCACGTTTTGATTCATACAGATATAGATAATGAAACCTCTTTTTACTTGGAAACATGCAGTTTACCTGTCCATGCAAAAGCCATTTTATAAAATGCAAATAAGACTTGTGGGTTGGGGGAATGTGGGCTGTGCACAGTATCAAGTCTTTTCTTAGGATTGTAAAGACTAAATGTACTTCAGTGTTTTAGGTGAAAAACACTTGTACATGAACAATCTTTAGTACGATATGTATGTCATCACCTCAATGAAGTCACTTTGCATCTGACAGTAGTCTTATTTCTTGGACCGTGTTGTATATTGTGGCATGTTTCTACTGTATATCAGCCTTCAGAGCTGGGTAGATAACTTACAAATTGTAATCCGTTACTGATTCCAAATTACATGACAAAAAATGTAGTTAGTAACATAATCCATTACATTACACATTAGGTAATAAAATCGGCTTTAAGATTTCCTTTGACCTATGTCGTCAGCTTTGCTAGTGCCAGGCTGAGACAAAGTGTCAATTTTAAACATTCCAAAATAATGGAATTGTTGTTGTTGTTGTTGTTTTGTGGCTTAGGATACTATTTTCACAAGAGGTTTTTCGAAATCCACAAATCACACTTGTAACAAAGCTTGTCATTCGTTCAAAACCTGTTTTTGTGCTTTTTTTAGGGTCATGTGTCATTTCACAATGCAAGAGACTGGTTTAAAACCATGCTGGTGCTGAATGAAAATAAAAATGTCAGTGTTATTTACATCAATACACATACATTATCTAAACAAATTGATATAAATTTCACAATGCTTGTAAAATCTGTTCACTCTGTAATCAACAGACACGGTTAATGAAGACAATTCTAAAAGTAGAACAGACAATACTATTGATACTGTTACTATTATTCAATGCAGTAGCCTGCAGCCTACAGGTTTTCTTGGCTAAATGTTTTGTCTATATGACTGAATTGGTACTGTAGCTGACCTTTTGACCTTTGGGTAAGTTACACTAATTTGGCAACCTTTGTTCATCATGCAGCATACTGTGAAATGACTCGTCTTTCTTTCTTCCTTGAATGTACATTGTGAACAGTTGTGTTTACCATATGAGATACACATATTCATTATGTTTCAGTGCCCTATTTTGACCATGTAATTTAAGTAATACATACAGAATAATCAAACCAGTTTAAAAATCACATGTATACCAAACTATTTGTTGATCAACCTTTACGATCAGATTAAATGCTGGTCTATAAATTGTAATGAATGAGAACAGATGTAAATGATAAATTTTACATTATCTACATTAACTTAAAGTGGTCATATGATGCATTTTCAAGTTTTCCTTTTTCTTTGGAGTGTTACAAACTGTTCGTGAATAGATAAGATCCCTAAAGTTCCAAAGACTAAAGTCTCAAACCCAAAGGTATAAGACTCGTCCACGCCCTCCTAAAACGCTTCGTTTAAACACGCCCCCATATGTCTACGTCATGATGTGGGAAAATTTGCATAACATCGCCCAAATATTCAAGCAAAGAAAGAAGGTGTAACTTTTATTCTTGCTGTAGTATTGTTGCCGCTGCCGCCATGTTGTGGAGACGCTGTGTGTTTCGTTGCGAAAGCGAAACTACTTTATTTGGCCTTCCAAAAGAGGACACAATGAGAAATCAGTGGTTAATTTGTATTAACAACACTGTTCCAGAACAGTTCAAATCAAATATTCGTGTGTGTGCAGCACATTTTATGGAGGACTGTTTCCTGGAGAGAGTAGCATACAATGCCGGCTGGTCTGACTCACAAACTGTAAGTATGTTTTAATATTTAAAGAGTTTGCCACTGATGATGCAAACGGGAGTTTGAGCAGTGTATAGTAGCTCTTGTTGTTTGTCGTTTCTCCTAACACAAATGCAGACATGGTTTTATGTTTACATGGTGCAACGCAACACGTTAAAATACAGTACAAATCATTATAATCAGTAATTATGTCCCCACTGGATGCAACAAATGCTTTGTGTGTAATGGGTTTTATTGGTTGTGTCTCGTCGTGCAGGGACCCGGAATCACAGTATGGTAAGGGGCGTCACATTTCCATCACACGCTTGAGGTATTCAGCCAATCACAACGCACTGGATAGCTGGCCAATCAAAGAACACCTCACCTTTCAGACCGATGAGCTTTGTAAAAATCGATGCGTTTCAGAAAGGCGGGGCATAGAGGAGAAACAATAATGTACAGTATGTGGAAAATAATGTGTTTTTTGAACCTTAAGCCGCATAAACACATTTTATTACACCAAATACACAAAATAATGTTCTTTTTATTTTTGGTTAAAAACTTGACCATAAAAAGAACTTTATGACAGCAACATGTAGGGTTTCATATTATTAGCTTAAATTCACAGTTATATTTTAATATATCATCCTACTGAAGTACTAATCTGTTTTGTACCATTACAATACACTTACAACCACCAAAATCAAGTGAGGATAAGAAAGTCAATTGATGGATCAAAACTCATCACAAGATCCTTCCCTCAAGCTGAGGAGGTAGATGCTAATATATAAAAGTCGCAGTGTTATATACACACAAATGAAAAATGCTTACTTGGTGACACACATTACACTAAAACAATTCAATAAACATTAATTTATGTAATAAACATTAATTTATTAATAATGTAACATAAATCCCTAATGTACATAGATTATACATTTTTTTTTATAAGAAACCTTAAGCAAAAAAAAAATAAAACGCAAATTTAACCGTATTTTAATGTAAAGTTAAAAATTTAAACAAAAGTTTTAAAAAAAATTACTGCTAAACTGAACAATTTAAATGTTTACAGCATTTTTACTTTTTTATACCTTAAAAAAAGTCACTTTTTACATTGTATGCATAGATGCATGCATTTTGAGTCTTGTAATAAGTTATTTGAAAATTTTGATTAACATTGAATGTTCATGGCTTTCTCACCCACTTTTTAGTGACCAAAAGGAAAATGCCTTACTGGCCCCATACTACAGTTGCATGTTTTATGACCAAAATCATTCATATGAGGCTCCTGTGAAAATTAATATTTTTGTACATATCTGAAGTAAAGTTCCATGTAGGCTGTGTATACAACAGTAATTTGTAATGCTAGACTTCAATGTTCAAGGTGAGCTAGGCAACATATAGATGAGAGCGCACAGCATTGCAGGCAAAAGAACCCTCAGCATCGCTTTAGACCATTGGGCCCTTCCATCTAATGCACAAAATCAAATTATAATTAACCACATTTAAGTTGGAGCAGCAAGTCCCTCCTTATAGGTTTCCCGTGATCTCTGCCTCTTTTTTCCGCTTCATGCCCATGGAGTAATTAATATGGTAAGACATCATGTTCGGTGAATTCCTTTGAGATGGGTTTCTGAAAGCTGTTAATGCCGAGAGGCTGAATTAGTATTCATGCAGATTTTCTCGCTACTAGTCCCCTCTCCCATTGGGACCGAGAGCTAGATTGGGTAGACAGACAACGTTCATCCTTCATTATGTGAGCGGAATGCCACCCGGCTGCATGAGTGGAGCAGGAAAAGGGCCGTTCCTTGGGCAGCAAATCAATTTCTGTGATCTGCTAAATGGAACAACAACAGTGTGATACTTTAACCCCACACATCAGGGCACGGAAATAAATAAATAAAGGTGCAGGCTGAGTTAGGATGATTACTGGCCATTACCTATAGTCTGGGTTTCTCCATCAGTTATCAACCATTTAGGGTGAAATTTTACATATGCCATGATTGTACAGTGGCATTAATGTGCTGGTCATATCTCAATTAGCATGACTTCAAATTCAGCTATTATTCAGAACTACTTTAAAACAGCCAGCTAGGTTTTGTTTTGCTGATAATTGGCACTGAATATCCTTCTTTTTCCCGAACAGCCAATGAGTGTCTATAGTGAACTATTCCGGTCTCCATAGAAACCCATGTTAATACTGGGCAAAAAGAGCATCTTAATTATTTAAAGGGATCGTAGATTACAGTTTCACCTTTTTAACTTTAGTTATTGTGTAATGTGGCTGTTTGAGCATAAACAACTTCTGCAAAGTTAAGACGCTCAAAGTTCAGTGCAAAGGGAGAAATGGTCTTTTACAGAATTCACTTTTTAAGGCTTACAACAAAAGGCTGGTAAGGACTACAGCGAGATATTTTCTGGGTTAGTGACATCACAAACCCTGAAATTTACATAAACCCTGCCCCTGGGAACATGCAACAGAGGGGGTGGGGCCATGTTGGGCTACTTTAGAGAAGAGGAAGTGTTGTTGAAGTAGAGTGTCATTGACGTGACATCCAAACGTTGCTATTTTCACCCTGGTTGCAGGACCTTTTTGTTCGGCCTTCATAAAGACACTGGACTTCTAGCAATAGTTAAAATTTATTTTTAACTTGGTTCCTGAAAATTATAATCCAAATATAGCTCTCTGTGCTGCACATTTTATTGAGGACAGCTTCCTTAATCTATGTGAGTTCAAAAGAACTCAATCAAAAGATAACATTAACTGCAGTAATATTTAAAAATACACAGTGTATCTAAAAAAAAAATATGACAACTACAAAAAAAAATAAAAATAAAAAAAACATTCTTAAATGTCCTGTAAGAGTCATGCTTGTATAGGTTTTGCTGGATCCTCTTCAATAATATTCTCCGGGTCTGACTCAGGTTTAAATTGATAAGGCTATTTTGAAATTATTGTTTACAATACTCTGTGTATGCATCTACCCATTATGGAAAGAGGCATGACCGTTCCGGACAACGTGCACTAGTGAATCACAACACACTGGGCCAGCTAACCAATCTGGGCCCATTGCGAATTTCTGAGGGAGAACCAGGAAGTTATCAAACCTTTTTTTAGAAGAACTGAAAACAGTGTAGAATGAAGATAAAATATGTGACAAATAATGTGATTTATTTTTTTTCTTTAAACAAAGCATGAACACATTACTGTGCACCCCATAAACACAATCAAGCCTTAAAAAAAAAAAAGTGGACAAAAGCCGTGAAAAACTTCACTTCTGTCCAAAGCAGTGTTTAACTCCCACCTGTTATCAAATTAGTTAGTCTCGGTCCGCTTCATGTCAGCTACCCACTCATTAAACTTTAACAGGTGAGACGCTGCCAAAAGATAGTGTTGGCACTACATTAGTAAAAATAAAAAAAACATTTTTAAGGTTGAGTAAAAAACCTGTAAAATCCATGGAATCTTTCCATTCTACAAAAGGTTCTTTATAGTGGAAAAAATGTTCTTCAGATTTTTTAAATATTTTTAACACTTAAGAATACATTATGTCATTGATGCAAATCCCCCTTTTGGAACCTTTAATTGTATGGCCATTTTCATAGGTTTACCATTCCTTTATGAGCTATGAAAACTGGCTACTTTGACTAGTCGCACCGGAAATGTAAAACAGTTTTCCGGTATGACTTCCGTGTTCAGGAAAATGTGTTGTTGAGATACTGTTTTGCACATTAATCGCGCAGCCACTGTTCTCATCTGTTCCTTGCTCAGCTTAAACGTGTCATTTGCTGCATGTGCATTCCATCGAATTGTTTTGAAGATGTTGCCAACATCTATTTGAGGGCCTAATGCTCTCTTTTCTCTGAATCTGTCGTGTGCCTTTTGCTACCTGCTCTCGTCCTAGGGTGACCCTGCCCTCTTGTTAAGTAGCCCAGATTGTGAGCTTTGACTTCCCATTGGATAATTAACCCAAAGCTGAGTCTTATCACAGCTGTCTAGCAATCTGGCACGGGGTAATTCACTGCTCCCTGAATGCAGGGCCAAAGCACTGGCACCTTATGCTCTGTGATTGAAGACAATCTCCTGAGATGAACAGAATTAATCATTGCAGATAAAGGTGAACTAGTTTTTCTTGTGTCTCTTTGGCTTCCGCTACTATTGACTTTCAGCAAACAGCATTGAGGGCTCAAAAGGGGTCACCTCTCACATTCACCCGTTGCTTGCATCCTATATGCGGATGTGCTGTGTTTTTAACCTCTGCACTTCAAGCATTCGGGCACAGTTCATAACCTGCCGTTACATCTGTAGCGTTTCACTTCATCCTTCTTTGTCCTACCACAGGGAATACAAATGTTTATAGACTGAAGGGTGCAGACTCCATCTGGGAAAGCAGAAGTCACATTACGATAATCTCTGCCTGGATTAAATCTGTTGTTCATGGAGATGTTAACAAAGGTGATAAAACAAGATTAGCCAAGACACACAGAGCGGGGATTGTGGAGTGTGTTCTTATTAGCATGCACTGTGCTCTGGAGAAGAGAGCACGCTCAACTCTCCTCACAGGGGGAACAGGGTTCAGCCATTAGCATGAATAGGAAATGCTAATTTAAAGCCTCAGACACCTGCTCCTCAGCAGCGGTCCTAGCTATGCGCGGTAAGAGATTCTAGCTACTGGTATAAATATATATATGCAGGACCACCATTTGGGAAGCTTCTTTGAGACGGTTACTTCCCAAGCTACAGGCTAACCGTCATTTGAAGAAGTTAATCTACTGCGAAGCTACTCTTTTGGAAAGTAGCTACTCACCAGCAAAGACAGGGTACTAATCCAAAGTAGCAAGTGAAGTTATTTAAGGAGACAAAATCTTTTTACACATAAAAGTGCTGAGTAAAAATTTTTTTCTTCCTATTAATGTCTTACTATTATAATAACAATTAATTATGCATAATTACATGCAAGTAACCCTAAACCAAACCTAATCCTAACCCTAATCATATACAGTAGGTCGCCTTGATTTTGCCAAGTAAGACATGTTCCTGGATCAACATTATTGTCCAAAAATACACACTTTACCCAATCCCTACCCCAAAGCCTAACTCTACCCATAATTTACTCCTAAAATCAGTGTGAAAGGATAGCTCATTAACAAGGGTGTAGAAGCACCTAACCCCGATCAGAAGCCTAAAACATATATTTCCTGAAAAGTTATCCCTCGATTCTGATTGGTTGATTGGAATGTTGTTCCAGGATCAACAAGGATGTTGATCCAGGAACATGTTGTACTTGGTGAAATCACGCTCACCATGTTGATTGTATTTTTTTTATTGTTTTATGGGATGTTGATATATGTCTCTCAAATGATTGGTTGAATCTCCTAATTGAGATTGTAAATAGAGTGTCAATGGTCCATTTGAGTGATAGGTGGCGCTAATGCACTTATAAGTCTGCGATCTGCCATAAAGCAAGAAGAAGATGCCTTAGGCGCCTGCTGCTATGAATGCACATTCACAAGCGTTCTAACAGTTCGGACATTGCGTGAATCAGAGGTAAAAACAATATAAACACTGTTCAGTTTCTTGCACAGACAAACGTTTTGTGTCTTTGCACATCAATGTATCGTCACGAGCCGCAGGGTTTAAATTGGATTTGTCTGTGCATGTTTTTTTACTCTCATTGATTTTGTTACCATTGCCAAGCATTATACTGCTGAGAGACTGCAACGGATGAAGTTAAAAATCATAATTTGTGTTCTACTGAAGAAACAAAGTCACTTACATCTTGGATGCCCTGGGGGTAAGCAGATAAACATTAAATTTTCATTTTTGGGTGAACTATCGGTTTAAGATAAGAAATCAAAGTTTAAATAAATTCTTATAAAGTTTTAACTTATATTGTAGTTTATATCATAAACTAAATTGTGTTATGAGCACAATATGTACAGTGAGCACTTTGACAAGTCTCAGACTGCCAGGATTAGGGGTGGAGCTAAAGCATCTCTCTTTAATTTCACTAACGTTACTTATTTACAAATATTAAGTTTATCATCACTTGATTATAAGGATTTCATAGCTTATCATAAAACTATGAACTGATTATATATATATATATATATATATATTTTCCTTTTTAGTCAGTTGCAAACAGGACAAGGAAAGTCTTAAGGAAAGCTGAAGAAAGCCTGTTCTCTGCATTTCCAAGAGACAAGGCTATACCTCCAAAGCCCAAGCTTGTACTTGTACTAGTTAAAACCCAGAATAGCCCTGAATTATGGAAGCAGATTAGTCTCAAATATAATTCACGCAAAAAACACGATTCACACATGCGTAGACAATTTCACAGGCATCAAACCCAATTCACGTACACACAAAAACATTCACGTGCGTGAAAAAAAAAAAAATATTCACAAAAAGCAATTCACATGCGCAAAATAAAATTATATATTCATAAAATACATTTCACAAATGCAAAACACAATTCGTAGATATACAACTGTGCACAAAAACCTTTGAATGTTTAAAATGTATGAGTGTCTGAATGTACAAATCGTCATTTACTACGAATCCACTCGGATTTGTGTGTGTGTGTTTTTGAGACTTTCCTGGCAGAGCTCTATTCCCACGTGGGTCTGTCGTACTCTTTAGCCAATCAGATGCGAGCTTACCATTCAACCAATCATATCATAAGCCACTGAGAGTGCATTCAAGGAGCACGATTCTGCGCACCTTTTGCGCAATATGGATTAATTAGAATCAAAATTAAGCCTTTACATCAGTAATCCTATAGACAGTAAAAGATATGGACACAGCGACCCAACTGGAACTCAATTGAGACAAGTGAAGCCCATTTTTAGCGATTTTTAGCACTTCCGTTTCTGAAGCGCAGACTCAAACAAAGGAAGCTTCTGCCATTATTGTGACTTCATCTGAACATGTGCAAAACTACTCTCCTTGAATGCACTCTCAGTGGCTTATGATATGATTGGTTGAATGGTAAGCTCGCATCTGATTGGCTAAAGAGTACGACAGACCCACGTGGGAAGAGAGCTCTGCCAGGAAAGTCTCAAAAACACACACACACAAATCCGAGTGGATTCGTAGTAAATGACGATTTGTACATTCAGACACTCGTACATTTTAAACATTCAAAGGTTTTTGTGCACAGTTGTATATCTACGAATTGTGTTTTTGCATTTGTGAAATGTATTTTATGAATATATAATTTTATTTTGCGCATGTGAATTGCTTTTTGTGAATATATTATTTTTTTCACGCACGTGAATTTTTTTTGTGTGTACGTGAATTAGGTTTCATGCATGTGAAATTGTCTACGCATGTGTGAATCGTGTTTTTTGCGTGAATTATATTTGAGATTAATCTGCTTCCATACTGAATGACCCTGCTCATATTCAAACCTCTCTCTCTCTCTCCCCAGAATAGACTTCCAGGATAATTTTTTTTTTACCTTTGTAAGGGTAATTTATAACAATATCATTTAATATAATTACCTTATTAAATGTTTCTGTCGTTTTTGTCATATTTAAATATAACCAGTTTCTTCAGTCAATCACAATACTATAGACTGCATTTAAAATTATTTACACAGGCTGTTTAATGCTGATCATGTACTGTATGTGTATTTACTGTATACAAAAGGGGGGGAGCATCTCATAACCTGGTCTGTTAAACATACTTTGACATTTTTTTATTTTTTTTTGTACAACATAAGCTGCACAGACTCACACCCCAACCATATATGGAAAAATAAACAATTGTTTCAAAATTTGTGTTTTCTGCATGGGTGTGTGTAATTTGCTTTTTAGAGCAAAATGTCAAGCATCATCAAGTTGTTTAGATTATTTTTCTCATTAATTGAATAAAATAAAGGAAAATCTTGAAGGAAGCGGTAGAGAATTAGTCATTATCAGGTTTTGTCATCACAACTAAACCACTCTATTCCCAGGGAAAGCTAGAACTGAAAACTGAAATAAAATGTGTATCTTGAGCTGAGATTGATTCAGAGGATTTTATATATATATATGTGTGTGTGTGTGTGTGTGTTTGTATACATGTATATATTATACTTAAGGAGCTCATTAATTACACACAATTTGGAATTCACGTCCACAATTTTTTGTGTTGTGTCATTAGTGTTAATTAGTTTAATAATTATTACACAAATAATATTATAAAACTGTACATTTCACAATTATTTATTTTACTTTATAATTTATTATTTTTATTCATTTTACTATTTATTCTTCATTATGGTCTATTCTATATTATTCCACCCTTTATTACATATTCTTCTTGCTATTATTCATCTATTGTTATTCATTTATTTATTATGTTATTATACATATAATTTGTACTATTATAAATCTATTATATTAATTATGTTATTGTACTGTTTTACTCGCTTTTTATATTATGCACTTTACTATAAGTTGTACTACATATACTTTTTAATATTACATATCACTTTTACTATACTTTTACTGTGCACTGTATCAGGGCATAATATTTTACCACTTTAACTGTAAGTTTTGTCTTTTAAGTTTGTTGTTTTTTTTTTTGGGTTTTGTTTGTATGTTGTATAGTGTTATCAGTTGCATGTGTTGACTACAAGTGTGTCACTTTTTGATTCGTATTTGCTGGTTGTATTCAATTTTCTCAATGATGTTAAATTATTAGTGCTTAAAGATGTATTATTTCGATTTTTTTTTTTTTTTTTTTTTTTTTCAGTATTTCAAAGGGAATGAGCTATGTTCTGACCTGAAGCTAAAATGTTGGGGTTGAACAGAGAAAGCAATGAAACAACTTAATTTAATTTAATGTACATTCAAATTACATGGATATGTTACAGTTATACTTCATTAACATTAGAATTGTAAATCAAAAAAAAATCAGCGAAATCAACAAGTGAGACAAAGGTAAGCTTCACAATTTCTTTCGAAAATTAATAATTTTCCAAACCTAACTAAATAACTGGAGGCAAAGTTATTTTTAACTGCATGTAGATCACAAACCTCTGAAATTGGTTGATAAATGTAAACGTTATTGTGTTTTTATCCAGAAAAAAACGCAGCTACCTTGTTTCCTTCCATTTATTTTTAAGGCAGTCTTGCCCTCACAAACATGGCGGACGCGTTGACATATCACAGCAACGCCTCAAAGCGGCCAATGAGGCATCTAGGTATTTATGTCTATGGGTGTGTTGAGGCAAGTTGGAGCTAAACTCTGTAGGACACAAGCCCTCCAGGACCGAGTTTGGGCACCCCTGGTTTAGAGGGTCAAATAAAGATGGATGAGATGTGTTTTTAGCCGATTCTTAAAGATGGCTAAGGACTGCTCGGTATATAAATATAAACACAACACTTTTGTTTTTGCCCCCATTTTTCATGAGCTGAACTCAAAGATCTAAGACTTTGTGTACACAAAAGGCCTATTTCTCTCAAATATTGTTCACAAATCTGTCTAAATCTGTGTTAGTGAGCCCTTCTCCTTTTCCGAGATTATCCATCCACCTCACAGGTTTGACACATCAAGATGCTGATTAGACAGCATGATTATTGCAGAGGTGTGCCATAGGCTGGCCACAATAAAAGGCCACTCAAAAATGTGCAGTTTTATCACACAGCACAAAGCCACAGATGTCGCAAGTTTTGAGGGAGCGTGCAATTGGCATGCTGACTGCAGGAATGTACACCAGAGCTGTTGCCCGTGAACTGAATGTTCATTTCTCTTCCATAAGCCATCTCCAAAGGCGTTTAAGAGAATTTGGCAGTACATCCAACCGGCCTCACAACCGCAGACCACATGTAACCACACCAGCCCAGAACCTCCACATCCAGCATCTTCACCTCCAAGATCATCTGAGACCAGCCATCCAGACAGCTGCTGCAACAATCAGTTTGCATAACCAAAGAATTTCTGCACAAATTGTCAGAAACCGTCTCAGGGAAGCTCATCTGCATGCTCGTCGTCCTCATCAGGGTCTCGGCCTGACTGCAGTTCGTCGTCCTAACTGACTTGAGTGGGCAATTGCTCACATTCGATGGCGTCTGGCACTTTGGAGAGGTGTCTCTTCACGGATGAATCCCGGTTTTCACTGTATAGGGCAGATGGCAGACAGCGTGTATGGCATCATGTGGGTGAGAGGTTTGCTGATGTCAATGTTGTGGATCGAGTGACCCATGGTGGCGGTGGGGTTATGGTATGGGCAAGCGTATGTTATCACCAATGAACACAGGTGCATTTTATTGATGGCATTTTGAATGCACAGAGATACCGTGACGAGATCCTGAGGCCCATTGTTGTGCCCATTCATCCACGACCATCACTTCATGTTGCAGCATGATAATGCATGGCCCCATGCTGCAAGGATATGTACACAATTCCTGGAAGCTGAAAACATCCCAGTTCTTGCATGGCCAGCATACTCACCGGACATGTCACCCATTGAGCATGTTTGGGATGCTCTGGATCAGAGTATACGACAGCGTGTTCCAGTTCCTGCCAATATCCAGCAACTTCACACAGCCATTGAAGAGGAGCAGACCAACATCCCAGAGGCCACAATCACTGCGTGAGGAAAATGGTGGTCACACCAGATACTGACTGGTTTTCGGACCCCCCTGGACCCCCCCCAATACAGTAAAACTGCACATTTTAGAGTGGCCTTTTATTGTGGCGAGCCTAAGGCACACCTGTGCAATAATTATGCTGTCTAATCAGCATCCTGATATACCACACCTGTGAGGTGGATGGATTATCTCGGCAAAGGAGAAGTGCTCACTAACACAGATTTAGACAGATTTGTGAACTATATTTGAAAGAAAAAAGTCTTAGATCTTTGAGTACAGCTCATGAAAAATGGGGGCAAAAACAAAAGTGTTGCGTTTATAATTTTGTTCAGTGTATATATACACACACATACAATATAGCTTTTTATTTTATATTGTCATATCACTCAGTCCTGAAACTTGTGCTTTGGTGAAGCACTAAGGCATTAACATTTCGGTATGACTTTCTGTAAAGCTGTTTTGAAATAATACGTGGTATTGAGAAAAGCACTATGCAAATAAATGTTTTTGAATGTTGCCTCAGATTGCTCAGTTGTAAAACTCAATACGTGACATGAAAACCTAACATGTCACACTGCACTGCTATTACTTCCTGGTAAAGCTATACTATTTTGAAAACAGCTGAGCTACTACAATGCTACTGAAAAGTTAGAACTCCCCCAAACTGCAACGAATCAGTGTGTAGCTTGTTAACTGCAACAGGAATATGGTAAACAATACATTTGAATTACCTTGCTTACATTAAAAGATATTCCTCAGTAAAGTGTTATTATAGTAATTCATTATGCATACTGTACTGCAGCTGTAAGTTTTGAATATGCAAGCTAGAATCTTAAATAGCCATTGAACTAATGATCAAAATTCCCACAAAGAAGAGTAAACACACCAGAAAGGCTTCCAGTGTTTACTGCAATTCATATAGTGCTAATAAGAAATTCTCTTCAAAATCAACATGGAATATTAATGTGTCCCAAACTTTGAAATCACCATATGATGTCCCTTTGAAGCAGAATAAACTGGCTTACAGTGTGTAAGGAGAAGGGAATGGTTGAGGAAGCATAATGTTGTACACTGTACTTGAAATGGGAAACAAGTGCTCTCAGGTTTCATTGCTTTCCTTGTACTTAGAGGCCACCAATGTTGAATCTGTGTTATTGTGGATATGTCACATACTTTGAATGAGATGCAAGCACTATCAGTTTCCTTACAAAGGATCCGCATCGTCTTACTCGAATCAAAGAAATCTCAACACTTGACCGATGCAGTGAGGGTACGGTTTGGAGGAGGAACGCTGCTGCTGATCATGCAATCAGCAACGATGCATTTCAGTTTCTGATCACAACCCTTGAGCAAGTCACCATTTATTTATTTATTTATTTATTTATTTTGTTATCACAGAAATGCATTCCATGTAAAACAACATATGAATGACAGCAACTCGCTGGTCTAAGTGCAAAATGTTCACACAAAATATGAATCCTTATTTAACTTAGCACATTATTCATTGAATGTGGCTGATCAGGTTCAGTTTTTATTGAAATTAGGAGAACCTGAAACCAGCAAAAAGATGCTCAAATTCGTCAAAAATATCTTTCACCTTGTATTCAACTCAACACCGAGCAGAAGCAAGGCCACACATTTTCGATTCACAGCGTATGATTGAAATAGGTCGGCTGCCCTAAAGTGCAGCATTTTGAAGCATTTCTTTCATGACCACCGCTGGATAGCTGCTCGTAAGGTTTGTTTCGCTTGCCAGCGATAAAATTGGGAATGGCTAGTCCTCGAATGAGAGTGTCTTTCTGTTCATACACACATTTCTGTCTTTTATTAATGATGGACTCGTACAAGAGCAGTGAAAACATGCTATTCAGCTGATGATAAAAGACCGTCAAGCGATGCCGAAGCGAAAAGAAGGCCAAGTCGCATTCATACGGTTGAAGCGCTGACTGTCTACTGTTCAGGTCTCTACATAATGTAGGATTAAAGCCTTTCAGCTGCAAGCATTTTCTATAAACTCATTTCAGAATTTAATGTGACCCCTAATCTTTAAAATCCATTTGTTTCCAGTTTGCCAAACTGTTTTTTGCCCATGTTTCTTGACACCGAAATAAAAGCTCATGCGTGGAGCGTATGGTAGAGGGCAACATTTCATTTTAATAAATTTTAGTACCTTGTTTTTATGTAGGATCTCAGCTGGAATGCAGAACCACTGTTGGAAAATAATATTTTGTTCATGAGGTTAAAACAACTGTAAAGTAGTTCTGTGCTTCTTATAACTTAAAATGGAAATTTGAATACCTGTACTAGTCAAGGTGCTGCATGTGTGTGCTTTCTTAGTCTGCTAGAGTTATCAATTTTGTGAAATGCCCAAACCCCACGACGGAGCGGTATATACTAATTTTATCAGGGGAAACGAGGCGAGATTCCATTCGCTGTCTAAATGGCCATTATCTGAATATAACACTTGTCCAGCAGACAAATGGGCCTCGGTAGGGGTTTAAGCGCTGTAATGTCGGAGAAGACTCTGGAAGGGCAATGCGGTCAATCAAAGGCCACCTAACATCTCTCAGCCCCGGTGTTGGGTGTTCATCTCCGTAATTCCCTGATTTGACTTTGATGTGCCAATTTACTGCTGATGAATAATTGTCTGGTTTGCTGATAACTTGTGGGAGTCAAGAGCATTCTGGTGGCACTTAATGCAAATGGGATATTTGGGTTCGGCAAATCAGGACTGTGTCCTCTGCATGTCTGCCATGTGATTCGGTGGATAAACTTACCAATTAGTGGTGTTTGAAGAAGCTATTTTTGATTAGAGCAATCAGTAAACAGAACAGTCTCTATGATTGTCCTTGTGATTAGATGAGTTGTCACTTGAGAAGTTGTTGGAGATTTTAATGTATGGCCTTATAGTCCTGGAAAGTACAGTAATTACCTGATCTGTTTTCTGCAGCACAGCACTCAGAATAAAATTTGGTCGCTTGGAAAATTCTGACCAGCTCATTTTGCCTATTTTGGAGGAGCAAGGTAATTGGAGCGCAGTTAAAGTAGCCAGTGTCAGATATTTGAAATTCTGCATTTTCCTTGGAAGAAATTGTGGCATATCGGTTCGAAACAACTCATGAGTCTACATGACTCTATTTCTGCAAAACCTGAAATAAGTTGTTTCAGGTACAATTCCCTGCACTTTTCAGGTGAATGTCCACAAGAGGCACCATAAGCAATATATATATCTTCATCTTTCATATATATTTCATTGCATGAAACACATTTATGGTATTTTTAAAGTGAAATGTCCAGTGACTGTCTCTAAAAAAACTTGTTCAGTTTCCTCTGAAAAACTATAAATGTGAATGTGGCAGCATTTTATTACATTAATGCACAAATCACGGCAGTTCAGAAATGAAATGTGCAGTGAGTGATTAATGCTGTCTCACATTTGAACTGAACATGCCCCTACACTAAACCCAACCGACAGTGTGAGGAAAAAACAAACGCTCATCTGGTGACATAACCATGCCATTTTAGCTTCCTTCTACGACTCTATTAACATTTCACAGGACTTATTCCCAAGTGAACTACCAAGCTTACTACTTAAAAAAAAAACATGCATGTGGACCAGGTTATGATGCAAACATATTAGTTTATAAATCATGCATTATGTAAAAGTGTTTTGAGGTCAAAATAAGCTGCCCCCAATCTAATTAGTGCAGAAAGAAACAAAAGTTGTTGGTGATTCTCTGCTACTAGTGTTCATTTCAGCTGGAAAGTGCAGTGCGATGTGTGTACAGTATAGGTAAGTTTTTGCAGCTTTGAGTCACATACTTCAAATGAGCCTGGTTTGTTTTGGAAAGATGATGTTTAAAAATTTATCATTGCAATTAGCCTATTAGCAAATGCAAGTCCAGCCATGTCAGTTTTTTTTTTTTTTTTTTTTTTTTTTGGTAATGATCTTCCATAATGATCTTCCATGAAATGATCTTCCATAGTATCTCAGATTGCTTCTGGGAAATACGTCCGTGGAAAATCGAAATCCTGATGATGCCCAAAGCAGCGATTGATTAGGAAAAAACATCCCATTCTTAATATAGAATCTAATTATTTGTATGTACACATCTTAGCAGGCACTTGTGGCTTAATCAATACTACTAGAGCACGTCCATCTCTTGCGAAAGTTCAGGAGCACACATTCAGGATTAGGCCTGATTAGGATGGGTTTAATGTGCTGTGTAATGATTAGGGGACTGGCCGAGCTCAGCTAATTAACCATTACGTGCGGCTAGACCGAGGATTTGAGGAAAACCTGTGTTGCATGTCATCTTTGTTTCCCCTATCATCACTGACCCCCCCCCGGCAAAAGTGAATGCAGCTAAAACTTTCTCTCTGAGTGTGCCGTGGAGCGGGGTGAATGTGTCCAGGCCTAACCTCTGTGACCAGCTGCTTAAATCAGGGCAAGCAAACACTCCAGCGTCTGCTGTTGGCAAAAGAGGCTAGCCAGCTGTAGCGCACCTTTGTCTCATGCATTTCCTGGCCTAATTGGCTTTATTTGCATAATGCACATGGGTCATGTGCATTATATTATTATGCAGGTTATAGATAAACGCAGGAAGGAATGGATCTGAAATGTGATGCAAGATGCACAGATACATTTACATACGATCAGATGGACACCGTCTGATAATTAATGATGAACAGTTACGAAAAAGGAGCCAGAGAGAGTTAGAAAGCATGCCACTGTGAGTGCACTGCAGGAGCCTCGAAGAGAAATCTTAATTTCTTTCAGTCCGCAGCACAATCCTGTGTTCTGCTGATTAGCCAGCTCTCAGTGTTTGACATCCTGGGTGAGTAAGGAGGAGGAGCAGGGGACAGAACGCAGGATTTGGGGTGTAATCCTGTTTGTCATCCGGGGCACATGGACTGCCAGCTATTGATTCCCAGCAACTGTCTAGAAATTTATTAAGGGGAACAACAGGCATCTAATTGTAATGGCCTCTTTGGAGTGGTGCGTCTATTGGTGAATGGTGAAGAGTAGACAGGTTGTCGCAAGATGATAATTGGAAAGAGAGTGGGTGGTCCTGCGCTGCTCTTTGGCCTTGTGTACGCAGCATATTAGGCCTGACTTGCTGTGTTTGTACGAGGGGATTTCACACAATAACAAATGTGCCAACATTCTTAGGTTCATCTCCACTTAATGAAGCAAGCAGTGGTCTTTTAATTTGTTAGACTTAATTAAACTTGATTAAGCTTATTAGTGGGCACAAGCCATGTTCAAACAGATAAACATTGTCTTTAAATGAATTAACCATGCTCCCAGAGTGATGGACTACCCCACATGGGTTAGGAGATATTTATTTTGTATTATTATTTAAATTTACACTGATATGTATCATATTTGTACTTTTTTATTACATTTTTAATAAAAATCTGATTGTTTTCCCATTAAACATTAAATTGTACATTTAGCGGTATAACAGCTTGTCACTAAGGCAGTACCCTCAAAAAGACTTCTTTGTACCTTATTTACCCATGCAAGCTTCTGGGTAGTACTTCAAGGGATTATATTATGGCTCTAAGTTACTAATATGCAGCTTTTAGGAGTAAATAAGGTGCAAAGTTGTCCCTTTAACCATATAAAAGCCTACTGTTTCATATAAGGCCTCTAAATGATCAGCGTTCAAAACTTTGCTTAAAGACCTGTTGCTCATAATCTACCACATGCCTTCTTCTGACTGACAGATTATCATTTTGTTTTCAGCAAGTAAAAAACTTTTAGTATAATTGTAAAAACGCTCCCCTTCAAGTCATGCTTCACATGTCTTTTTGCTGCAGCTACTTTCACAAGCGAAAGTAAACAAATAATAACTTGCATATTGTTAGTATATTTCAAATTGAACTTGATTATATCATAAAAAGAAGTATACTAGTAAAACTAGTACTTAGTATATTTAGTAATAACTACATAGTAATTACTTAGTAATAACTATAACGGTAATCTCTACAGAGCTTTGATAATACAACTAAACATTTAAAAATCATCTTATTAAGACATAATACAGTGATACAGAGTGACTAATATTTATATAATTTTATGTAAGTATCAGCTGTACTGTTATAAAGATCTCAATGATTTACATTATAAGCTATCATAATTTCATCTTACTTTTTGGTCAAATAATAAAAGTATTTGCTCCAAGTTGCATAATTTACTCAGTTTGGACCTCTGAATAAAACTGAGTAGTTTTTTTTTTTTTTTTGTCTCGAGTATGAGCTGTTCTCATTAAATCATATTATATAAGCCATAAAAGCCTGATGTTTGTACACATAATCTAAGTGTTTTTAATCTTACTTATAAAAATAAAGTTATTATTATTATTATTATTATTATTATTATTATTATCATTATTATAATTGTTTGTTTTTCAATAAAATGTTTCATTTATTTTATAGTATTTATTTATTTTTTGACTATTGATTCCTGTTAGGCTTTACAAGGTAAAGGGTACAGGCTCAGCCTCAATTTTTTTCTAACATTGTGTTATGAAATTATGAGTATCACAAAGCTTTCTTGGGGGTTTACCTTTTTTCCCAAGGAAAAACACACTAACCTTGACACACAGCCATGAAAGTCTTCTCTATGATATAATTTTTTCACCAGTTTTATGTTTTACCATTCATCTGACAACGAACTGGCTTTCTGCATGTTAGTGAATCCACAATGAATTTGAGTTCATAAGTCCAAAAAAAAAAAAAAAAAAAAAAAAATTATTTAACAGCCTATTTTTGAAATAAACTTTTTTTATAGTAATTTCAGCCTTTTGATGATTACCATGAGTATACAAACCATGTTTGCCATTATGCTCTGCGAAAATAACATTAAAACATATTCATAATAGATGTAAAGTCATTTTTCTGTACAAACTGCACTTTGTGTTTCCAAATAAGTTAACTTTAGTTTCTCACAGAAAGAGTCTGTTTTGAAAGTATATGTGCCAACCTGATCTCACAAGAAAAATGTAATGAGGTGGCAACTTTGTATGCATAGCCTACGTACAATTTGATTAGTAAGAAAATGTATGATTGTTCGAAACAAGCACAAGGTCCACCTGTTACACCTACCCATCAGTGAGGCATAAGCAGCCACTAATTAGTCAAAAATGTCAAATTTGTCATTAGCGCTCAGGTAGACGAATAAGCTACGTGCATCCAGCAGTGTTACACAAATAATAGAGCAGGACGTAAACATATGCAACATCAATCCTCCCTTTCACACTTCTGAAGT